>NC_052623.1:269619156-269906656 GCF_016161935.1 Mauremys reevesii
CAAGGTCACAGAATGGGTCATTGACAGAATCTGTAAAAAAGGTCAAGAGTTCTTATTTACAGTCCCATGGTTAATCCCCCACATAATGTTAGCCTTCTCAATTATGGAAAGACTGTCTGCATAATAAAGGTTGTAACAAGGTTTCTATGATAAGGCACATTTTCACAAGCACCAACACTCCTCAAAAAAAGTCCCAGACACATCAACTTTTCATATGTGGTTTGTGACTAGGAAAGCTATGGCAAAAACGGAGGTAAACTGCTTGTACAGTTCGAGATACAGGTCTTAGAAAAGATAGATATAATTCACTATTGGAAGAGACTAAACCATTTTTGGCAAGTCCTCTCTCAAAAATTAGTCCAAACAAAGTTTGTTTCATTCAAGAGCTCTTGGTGAGAGCTGTTGCACAGTTCTGGAGAAGTTGAGAAGTTTATTTTTGGAGCTGTTCCCCTCATGAATATTATCAGCCGTTGACTGGCTTTATGAAGTTTGTCAAAGCTAATAATGTCCTCCTCCCACACTACGTAAGGGCTTGGCATGCTTTGCAGTGCTCAAAGGTCCAGGAGAACTTCTGCAGACGTTACAAGATGAACAGACATTCCTATAATACTCTGAAGCCCCACTCATTCCCAAGGAATCTTGAATGGAAAACATTGCTTGTAAACTTTTGAAATTTGCAAAGCTTTCAGCCCCAACACCCACACCTTTTACAAAATATGAATATGCCATCACCTTTCACCAGGTTTATAAGCAGGGCTGTCTCAAGTAGGTCTGGGACACCTGGGCTGCCAAGTCTGAAGTTCACTGTGGGACCTCCTCCACCATACCTGTCTCAAACTCTTATCTCCTCCCATATGACAGCAGAGATTCAGACCTACAGAGTCAGGAAGAGGGAATGGGTCCAGAACAGTGTTCTTGTGGAGAATGTGAGTGACAGTAAAGGGGGATATGTAAAATACTCAAATTTACTACTGACATGGAGTACATCATTGGTCCAGCAGAATTGTGAAAGTTAATGGAAAAGGTCCTAATGCAAGGACTGAGTATCAGGAGACCGATGTGAGTGAAAATAAACTTTCAAGCACTGCTAAACGTTGCTGATTTTGTTTCTCCTCCTCCCCCACTTACTTTATCTTTATGTCACTGTTTTTGCCTGTCCCTCTCTTAAAAACACCTACTTGTCCCTGCTTCACTTCCCTGCCTCAAACCCACTGATCTAGATCAGTGGTTCCAGAAGTTTATTGGTTCACACACTGCCTTCACATCAACTTAAGAAATGAACTGACAGAAGTTCTGGCTGTCATACTACCAGTGGTTCAGGGGAAGGAAAGGGAATGAGGTCTACCCCAGAGGGGTAGTGAATATTCACTAGATATGAACACTACTTATTTTCAGGAATTTGCATCCACAGATTTCAATACAGCCTAGCTTGGTGTGGGGGGGGACACTGACACCAACTCTCCCACTGCAGATGCAGTGGAAGCAAGGAACAGAAATACCATAGTTTCCTGCTTTTGGTGGTAGCAGAACGCTGTAGGTCACATTCCAGCAGGAGCTAGTACAATGCAGTCCACATGGTATTGCAACTCCATTCTACATCCTTAAGCTCCAGAACTTCCATTAAGAGCTTGCCTACACTTGAAATGCTGCAACTGTGCCGCTGTAACACTTCAGCGTAAGACATTACCTACAACAACGAGAGGGGTTCACCCTTGGTGTAGGTAATCCACCTCCTCAAGAGGCGATGGCTGTGCCAACAGAAAAATTCTTCCATCCATCTAGTGCTGTCTACACTGGGGGTTAGGTCAGTTTAACTACACTGCTGTAGGGATGTGGATTTTTCACACCCCTGAGCAACGTAGCTGGGTAAACCTAATTTTTTAGTGTAGACCAGGCTTAAACTTTATTGCCTAGAGTGCAGTGTGCCTCCCCAGAACTCATGACATTTGGCTCCGCAAATACGAAAATACAGTGCATGCTGGGGCATAAATAAAGCTGGCATCCTGAGAATGCAGGAGAATGGAGTAGCACTGAGCTTACTGGGTCATGCCCCCCTTTTGCTATGGTAACAGCTATTTCTTTCCTTTCTTTTGACAGGAAGAAAGGAGTAAGCAGCATCCATTTCTCCTTCTTCCTGCCCCTACTAGAGGGTAGTTAGTGAAAACAACCTCTTCCCATTGCATATGGTATTTGTATTCAATAGTCACTGATTACTGAGAAGTGGTCAGCTAAACTACTGCTATCATCCTATACCTACACAATCTGTATATACAGTCTGCAACACAATTTAAAGGATTAGAATTGCCCAGGAATTCAGCATTCTTAATTCATTCCACTAAAGATACATCTCTCAGTTGGGACAGTACCAGACTGAGGAAGAGATTACAGAATTCCACCTTCACTCCATCTGAGCACACCCAGAGGTTCACAAGGCCTGGCTCGTGCAGGGCACGGTTAGTGCACAGAACAGCTCTTTTCCACGTGCACCAATAGTCTAACCCAGCATTTCCCAAACTTTTTTTGGCCACGGAACACTTTTTAGCCATCTGAGCACTGATCACCAAGAGATCTATAACAGGACAGAATACACAACTGTTGTCTGGCTGTCTCCTAACAGGTTTCAGAGTAGCAGCCGTGTTAGTCTGTATCCGCAAAAAAAACAAAAAACAAAAAACAGGAGTACTTGTGGCACCTTAAAGACTAACAAATTTATTTTAGCATGAGCTTTCGTGAGCTACAGCTCACTTCTTCGGATGCATAGAATGGAACACACAGACGGGATATTTATACATACAGAGAACATGAAAAGGTGGAAGTATGCATACCAACAGGCAGAGTCTAATCAATTGAGATGAGCTATCGTTAGCAGGAGGGAAAAAAAAACACCTTTTTGAAGTGATAATTAAGATGGCCCATAGAAGGTGTGAGGAGAACTTAACATAGGGAAATAGATTCAATTGGTGTAACGGTTGGGTCATTACACCAATTGAATCTATTTCCCTATGTTAAGTTCTCCTCACACCTTCTATGGGCCATCTTAATTATCACTTCAAAAAGTTTTTTTTTCCCCCTCCTGCTAACGATAGCTCATCTCAATTGATTAGACTCTGCCTGTTGGTATGCATACTTCCACCTTTTCATGTTCTCTGTATGTATAAATATCCCGTCTGTGTGTTCCATTCTATGCATCCGAAGAAGTGAGCTGTAGCTCACGAAAGCTCATGCTAAAATAAATTTGTTAGTCTTTAAGGTGCCACAAGTACTCCTGTTTTTTGTTTTGTTTTTTTTTTGGTCTCCTAACAGAAATTCAAGATGTTCACTCAAGCCTCTCAGATTCCCTGAGGAATCCCCTCATGAAAACTAATGCCTTGGGAACAAAGGGAAAACTATGAGTCTTTTTGTAGATTAAACACCTTCTGTTAACTGGAAATGGAGGAAGAGGAAAGGGAATTAGTCACAGATTAGTTGAAATTAAAATCTCTGATCAGTGAGTGATTGAAACTAGACGAGTGGCATGTCACAGTTATCTCCTCTGCCTCAGAGAGTTCCCAACACACCTGCATTGCAGAAAAGTTTTACACTTGCTTTTTTTACACTTAATATAGGGGTTTGGGTAGGTGCTTTATTCACTTTGTGCTGGCAGCTTCTGCAATCCTGAATCCTGGGCGGGGGAGGAGGTGGAAGGGTGCAGGGAATCTAAATCCAGCTGCTAAAATCCTTTTCTATGCACTGGTCATCTCTCTCTCCTTAATTACTGTAACCTTCTCCCATCTGGCTCCTTGCCTCTCAACTCTTCCTCACCCCGTCTGTCCAAAATGTCACTGCTAAACTCATCCTCCTCTCCTCTCACTCAGATCATATCACTCCCCTCTTTGAATCCATCCACTGGCTTCCCTCTCAGCAGGTTATATTAAAGATCCTGGTCTTCATCAACAAGGCTCTATTATAATCTTGCTCCTACCTAAGTGTTCCCACTACTCATTCTGATCAACGTAACCCGTGTTTTCTTCATCTCGTGTCCCAACTTTTGTTTGTTGCCTTCTATCATACTGCGTACTATGCCTGGAAAACTCTTCTTGCCCTATATCTTCCTCCCTCGCCTTCAAACCCACACCTTCAGGCAATCCCCCCAGCACCACTGCTCTTCATCCATAGTCTCCCTACATACTTTTCCTCTCCTGAATGTTGTCCTGTGCCTTGTGTTTAGGTTGTAAGGTCTTTGGCATAGAGAATATGGCTAATCTGTTTGTTAAAGTATCAAGTACATTTATAGCACACAAAAAATGTTTAAAATAAAATTGTATTAGATATTCACGGAAAAGCTCTGTCTCAGACCTCCTTCAAACATTAAGTTACCTTGTGCCTAAACCATTTCCTGTGAAAGAGAGGGGGTCTCCCCTACTCCCCAAAATGTGCCATACCTTCCCACTCCAAGGCCAAGGGGCTTCCATGAAAGCCAAGCCTTTACATTTCTCACTAAAAAGTCCCATCTTCTGATTACAAGAGCCCTCCATACAGTAATGAATTAGAACCTTAAAAGAAGACTGAAGCCATCCCCAGCAACTAAGCACTGGTGAAACACTCTATACTAGGGGTTCTCAACTGGGGGTCGTGAGATGATTACATGGGGAGTCACGAGTGGTCAGTCTTCACCCCCAAACCCTGCTTCGGCTCCAGCATTTATAATAGTGTTAAATATAAAAAAGTGTTTTTAATTTATAAGGGGGGGGAGTGTCACACTCAGAGGCTTGCTGTGTGAAAGGGGTCACCAATACAAAAGTCTGAGAACCACTGCGCTATACATTGTACCAATATAGCTCTGCAAGCATGGCTTTGGGTCTACTGGGGTGGCAGAGCACAGGAGCCATCAGGAAACACCTGAGTCCAGATGACTGCTGAGAAATGTGAAGGGAAGACCAGAGAGATTCAATATACAAACAAAAAAGGCAAACAGGGCAGAGATCGCTAACCTTCCCGCAAGCTGTGGTATGAATCCTGACAAGTGTTTAAACAGCTCTTCCCCTGCTTCGACACAGTCTCTGCGAGTGGCACAATCCCGACACAGGCAGGCTGGAGAGTCTTGGCTTTATCCAACATGCTGGAGGACGTCCCAGGATTAGAAGGCAGACGCAGTAACAAAGAAGATGTCCCTTAGGCCTGAGGAAGGGCTGTTTAATCCTCAGAGAAGACCCCAATCATAATCTGTCAATGCACTGAGAAGGCTGCTTAATGATAGACTCCAAAGCTGAGCTTGCACAGGGACAGATAGACAATGGAGGCAGTGACAAATCCTGATTAGAATCAACGAGTCCCGGCAAAAAAAAAAAAAAAAAAAAAAATTCTTTCCTGTCAGCACCAGGCTCAGACATAAAAACCTCCCTGCTTCAATAGGCAGAATGTGCACGCAGGGGGATGGATCTCAATTTGCAGTCTGCATAACAGAGGGGTGGGCTTCTTCATGAAACCACTTGCAGTGACATCCAACTTCATTCACCCAAAATAGTACACAGTTGGTTTCTCTACTCAGACCCCTAACACTTGCCAGACAAGCAACATCACGTGACCTTGTCCCATTCCTCTTCCTCTCCCTTCTCTCTCCATTCTCCCCTCCCCCACCCCACCCCCACTATAAGCACAAAACTAGGAGACAAGGCTCTGGGAAAGGATCCTCTATTTAGGCCCAGAAAACGCGAATTCAGACAGTGATAGTGCAGGCTTCCAAACACACACTGCCCCCATTAATATCCCTGCACCCTGACCTGAAAGAACCACCTCTTAGCAAATGGTGATTGGCAGAGTTCAGTCTATGGATCCTCTACTGGGAGTGAAAGAGAGGCTTGGAATTAGTGCCAATTTGGTGGTGGGGTTTGTAATGTGGACATTTGTGACACAAATCATCAAATGGCTGTCTGATGGTTAATGACCTTTGGTCACTACATACCAGTGCATGACGAAATGGCAACATGCAGAGGAAGACTCTGGATGGCTCAGGTGACTGGGATATGCAATGCCCACCCTCAATGTTTTTTACCGTTGGCAGAGAATGCCTGTCAAGACAGATGGGACTGAGGGTGGGGAAGGCAAAGACACTCCAATGACTAAAATGGGTTGATTGAGACACACACACCAACTACAAGGACACTCCAATATCTTTCCAAATAGAAATGTGTCACTAGAAATAGCTGTTATCCTAAAGGGCTGAGGTACTGTATGGACAGCCATATAGGTGCTGCAAAAAAAAAAAAAAAAAAAAAAGTGAATAACCACTTCTAATCACCTGAAGCCTAATTAAATGCAAGGCTGGAACAGTTCAGTCTAAGCTTTCCATTTCCCAAAATCAAAACAAGAATTTCTCACCTCCCCGTAGTCTGGGGGTCATCGTATCACTGTGCTGAGCAAATGGAGTCAAAAGCACAAGGAAAAAATCCATGTAATATTAAAACTAAATTCACTTAACAGCATGAGAAGCACTAAAGAAAAAAAAAAAAAAGGTCTGCCTGCATTAATGACCAAGGAACTTGATTTTTTTTTTTAAATTGGTCACAATTCTCACTGATCTCAACTTGACTTTCAGACACATTCAAGCAAATGATGCTCTGTGCTGGCAGAAACAGTATTGCACAAAAGCAGAATCACAACAAAATCGACAGGAAGAATGGAGGATTTTCTTACTGATTTGGATTAGGTCATTGCATTTGCTACCATTAGATTGTTGTGTAATTTAAATTAGGCTGCTGCAATTGTATCTTCCACATGCTGTGGGGCTCATGCATTCAAGAAGGTAACAAAAATTAGTACAGTGCATGTAATATCACTTATTTTTAAGCCTAATTTTAATTACTATAAGTCAGTTTCTTCCTATGCATTTCTAATGCATCGATCTGCATGATGTCTAGACAGGTAGATCAGAAAGGCCATGAACTGGAAGGTAAAAAGATAGTAAAACACAAAAACAAAGATATAGAAAAAAAGCTCAAACTCTACATCTACCTCCATCCCCCCAAAAAATCCTGCACTTCTAATTTAGATAAAATAGGTCCTCATTTAACTCTTCATTAATTGGAGAACTTTATGATGCCACATGAGGGTATAACCTTAGTTGCAGCTCTCCCCATTCCAAAACTCACTTTTGGGGAGCAATGTACTTGGACTGGGGTGGAGAGAGAATTGCAGCTCAGATTATGGCCCCATGTGACTTGAAATGAATAAAGCCCTGCAACTCTGCGAATATCCGCTTTATATCCACAGGTCATTTTTGCGAATCGCAGATCAGATGCAGATACAAATTTTGTATCTATGCTGGGCTCTAAAAATGAAGGCCTGGTATTTCTGACTGGAAACCCCCCCAGGAAAAAATAGAAGTTGAACTCAGTCAAATATCAAAGAAACAATAAAAGGGCAATAAAAAAATCCTTAATTCTGCTCGATAGTGACACAATAAGGAAAAAATAAAGTCTCTCTAAAAGGCAGTATGTGTTAATCATAATTGTATTGTTATTTCATAGTGTCACAACAGAACAAAGTGAAGATTTTTTTGAGTGACTTAACAGTGCATTTCGAATGTTAATGTGTTTGGATTTCTTTTAAGTTAAAGTCTGAATTTCCTGTGTTTAATTTTTTTTGGTGTGGGGGGAGGGTATAATTACAAGATCCCTATAATGGTTTTTACCCTCAATTACGCATGCATGCTCTCAGCCTTAACTCCATCTTAACAGAGTTTGTGTCCAGAAATAATCAAGTTGTTCCATGCAGACAGGTTCCTGCACCTACAGAATCCCACATAAGTCAACAAGGCTCCACAAAGGCACAACATAACACAACCACTTACAGGATCAAAGCCAGTTTCTCCCTTGATAAGAAGATGCCTATCAGCATCAGACAAGGAGGAGGAGCAAAACTTTCCTTTTAGTTTGTTTTTTTAAAAAGAAAAACTTCAGCTTAGACTATTCAGCATGCTCTGCTGGAAACTGGAGATTTAAACAGTTATTTTGAGTTCTTAACATAGTCTGCAAAGGGTATGCAGAGTGTCACAGCTAAAATACAAGATGGAATAAACTATTATTCATCAGGCCTACTCTACACTACAGAGTTTGGTTGATCTAAGTGGCCTTGCGTCAACCTAGCTGTGCCATTGTCTACAGTTAAATCTGTCTCCTACTGATGTAAGCACCCCATTACAGTAACACCACCTCCCCGAGTGGCACTGAGCCATGGTCAATGTAGTGAGGCCGATGCAGCAATCCTCCAGCAGCTGTTCCAAAATGCCCAACTCCAATAAGTCTGGTCACAATTGTGACCTCCACTGCCCAGGGGTCACAGAGGCCAGAAGGCCCGCCCCCCTTTAAAGCCCCACAGATTTTTGAAATCCCTCCTCCTGATTATCCAGCTTGGCAAGCACACCTAGCAGATCTCCACTATTGTGTGCTACTGCCCAGCTGACCATGCTGGCTGCAAGCTCCAGCTTGTAAGAGACAGGAGATACTGGATCTCCAGGGCCTGTGGGGAGAAGAGGCTGTGTAAGCACAGCTACAGACTAGCCATAGAAATGTGGACATCTACAAGAAGATTGCATGTGGGATGCAAGAGAAGGGACAGAACATGAACTAGCAGTAGTGCTGCATGCAAGCCAAGGAACTGTGGCAGGAATATCAGAAAACCTGGGAGGTCAACAGTTCATCTGGTGCCAAGCTGCAGACCGGGCACTTCTACCAACAGCTGCATGCAATACTTTGTGGAGACCCCACCCATCACACCACTGATACCTCTGAGGAGCCTGAGTCACAGGCCCCTGCTGTGAATGGCGAGGATGAGGAAGTGGTGGAAGAGCAAGAGTAGGAAGAGTGGGGACATGTAAGATTATCTGCACCTTGAAGTCTTTAAACCATGATTTGAGGGTTTCAATGGCTCAGACATAGGTTTGATACAGGAGTGGGTGGGTGAGATTCTGTGGCCTGCATTGTGCAGGAGGTCAGATTAGATGATCAATAATGGTCCCTTCTGACCTTAAAGTCCATGATTCTATGTAACTTGTTGGTCCAGCTATGCCACAAGCCAAGCCTGTTTGACACTTCACCTCGGTTCAGTTTGTCCCAGCAGTCGAACAGCAGGGGAAGAATCCTCAAGTAAGTGTGTACATTTATTTTCCATTACAGTGATGACACCCCTGACTTCACAGGACCCAACTATCAACTTTACATACATTTATTTGCACTAGAGGCTCAACTAAAATGTGATGTTATCAGCTTTTCATTCCCCAGTAGATAGGTGAGCCGGGGAGGCAGGGGCCATGCAGAGCAGTTTATGCACACAGGGATGCCCCAGGAATCCACCTGAGATATCTCGATGAAATTTTCATGGAGGCACTCTGCAATCCTCTCCCCTAAGTTTCTAGGGATGGCAGCCTTATTTCTTCCTCCACGGTAGGATATTTTCTCAGGCCAGTCAGTGATAATTTCAGCAGGCACCACAGCAGGACCCAGACTAGCAGCATACGGGCCCAGGAGGATTCGGGACACCTACAACAGCAGTGCTCTCTCTCTCTGTTACCCTCAGGCGTGAGATATCAACTACAACCACTACCACCTCTGGAAAATGGTATCAGTATTCAGTGTCAGTGCCCTATACTCAGTTTCATGCAACACAGAATTCCCTCATTTTCCTCACCCCTGACAGGCCATACTCACCACAGCTGGTGTTACGAGTGGCACCATACACAAACACTCAGAAGCAGAATAATAAGAAGCATGTCTTCTTTCAAACATCAGGGGAGTGAGGAAAGGGTGTTCTGAATCTTAACTTTTGCTTTCCATTGTGACTATACTGCCTATGAAACCTGTGTGCGTTATCTGCAGCTGCTGTGGTTGCTGCCTTGAGGGGTTCCCCCTCCACACCCAAGCCAGATGAGGAGGAGAAAGGAGAGGATTTGACGCACATGTTCAATGCAATCCTGCAACCCAGTGCTGCATCTGACCATGAGCAAAGGGCCTGGAGGGTGAACACTGAAGACAGCCTGGAGAAGGAAAGGGCATACATGAGAAAGGTCCAGAAGTCCAAGCAGGAAAAGAAGAGGAAGCTGCACCAGGACATAATGGGGCTTCTCTGACAACAAATAGACACTGCAGACTTTTCTGGATCTACAGGTTCAAGAATCACAGGCTCACCTCCCTTTGCAGTCAATGAAGAACTCCATTACAACATCTCCCTGCGCCAGACATGCCAAACCCATGGGGGGGGGGGGAGCACAGAAATTGGGCTTGTTTTTGGCTTAATTGGCTTGTAGCTTGTTGCTTTTATTTTTTTTTTATGGGCTTGCGGAAAGCAGGGGCGGGGGGGGGGGGCAAAAGGGGAAGAGAGTCAGGAGTGCACAGCGGGCCCACCACAGTCCCAGACTGCACGCCGGGGGGGGAATCTAGTCACAGAGTGTTGAGGTTCTTAGGGATTGGCTTGTTTTAAAATGGGATTAGTTTGATTTTTGGCTTATTGTGAAAGTCGGGGTGCTTATTTACCATGTGAAAGTTGGCAACCGTGCCCTGCGCCCACCCTTAATATTCCATGTGGCATCAGAGGCTGCATCCCTCCCTGTATCACTCCACCCTGGGGGACATTAAGGACAACCACAGCTTCAGCTACACTGACCTGTGAAAGCCATGGTTGCTGTATGTGTAGCTAAAATGGACAAGCATGTTCTTTCCCCTTGTTAAGTTCTGTTCCCTTAATTTAACTTTTTTATGTATCTGCTTTTAAGTTGCATGGATTTTTCTTTGCACTGATTTTGCTACTGAATGAAATTCTATTATTTGAAAAATAATTCATCTCTGGAAAATAATTCATTTTTAACAGTTCACAATTTAGGCTGCAGAGTTCCTGGCATCCATATACTTGTTACTGTACAGTGTGACAACTCATAGGATCAATGACCGTGTAATAATCATAAATGTATAGTAAGCACCTGAACGTTAATAGGTGCATTGACAGTGTTCTAGTCACACATGTACTCCAAGCACCACACAATTATTAACAGGCACCAAAACAGCAAGGCCAGGCACAGCATAGTACATCACAATGCATTACTGCGATTCACTGTTAAAGTGCTCTTTCAAAGCCTCTGAGCCATATTGCTCTGTATTGAGCTCTTCTAATAGTCCCCTGTGCCTGTTTATCCAACTCAGCAGAAAGCTGCTCCACCTCCGCCCCAGCGGCAACTCTTCCGCCTTTGCTTCACAGATATTATGCATGACACAGCAGGTAGCTATAACCATTGGGGTTTTTCTTCACTGGGATGCAATCTTGTGAGGAAACAGTCAGCGTTCCTTCAATCTACGAAAGATATTCAACCGTCCTCTGACCTGCTCAGCTGGGTAGCTGAATCTTTCCTTGGTGCTGTCAAGGTGACTGGCATACAGCTTCATGATCCAGGGGACTAACGGATAGGTTGGGTCCCCCAGGATCACTATTGGCATTTCAATATTGCCAATGGTATATTTCTGTATAACATCTCCTTAAACAAAAGCTCATCATTCTAATGATAATTGGTTTGTTTCTAATATTTACATGACAAGGATTTGTAAACCTGTTAATACTTCCTAAATAAATAGTGGAAAAAACTCCCATACTGGTGGTTTGTGACCCTTACGTCCTTTTAACTGATAAGGATTGCGTTACATAAATTATAGTTAACTTTGGATGTTCCCGGGATTCTACCTTCCACTAATAAAGACCTTCAGAAAGAATTAAAGAGACTAAGTTGGGAACACTGTCAAAAGCTTGCCTCTTTAGTTCTCAGGAGAAGCCTGCAGTTCATATACACTAAACCTTTCAATCATCTGGTCACAGCTGCTACAGCCAGCTCAGAATACTTCTATCCATGAGAGAAAGGTGGCCAAAGGTAAAGCACAGTTGTGAATTCTCTGTAAGAGCAGGCAGGCCTGGGAATCTGGATCCTTGCCCAGTTACAGAACTGCTCTGCAGCCCCTCAATCCACCCTGGGATATACCACCACCCCCACTTTTGGCAAGTTGGCTTTCACTGCCTGACAAACTGAGTTCTAAATGTTGTGAGCTAGAGATGTAAAAATAGCTGCTGAGCAGGCTGGAAAACCTATTAGATGATGTCAAAGTACACTGAGCCCTTCCCACTCCCCACCACTTCCTCTCTATGTCATTTTCTCATTACATCACTGTCTCCAACTCTGAGCGCTGCCCTCCGCATCTTTCAGTTGCTAAAGTATATTTTACAAAACAGCAAAAGTTAAACAACCCTCACCATATACACAAACTCTCTCGCCTTTGGAACACATCCAAGGTTTGCAAGTTTGCCTTTCCTTGCAAATAAGCACATCAAATCCACAATCCTGTTCTGTGAAATATACATGCAGGGGACAGCAATCCAGTCCAAGGAATGGATGTCTAACCCCACTTTGATCTGAGTTTGATTAACTCTCCAGGTCATGCCAAAGCAGAAGTATTGTGCAACACAGTTTTCGAGGCACTGCTAGGATGAAATGCTACACCAGTTCAGCACATGCTGAGGAATCTATGCAGTTCAAGAATTTAATGTAAACTTAAAAAAAATAGAGAAACAAGCCAACTAAACCTTTACATTATTTAAAATAAAACTCCAGAAACTTTTTTTTTAAATCCAGCCCGAGACAGTTTTAATAGGTGGCCCAAGCAGGCTGTACATCAGCTCTATTATAATAAAATAATTATGTCTATGTAGAGCTTCCTATCCAAAGGGATCACTCCAGGTGCTGGTTGGGGAGAGGATGGTGGCCACAATAGAGAACTGAGTCGAATGAGATTGTGGATAACATCTTAGAGAAAGTCTCATGGACCATGCTTTGAAGCTGCCTGGCTTATCTCCTCACACATTCACAGTTGCATAACATCATTGGGACAAATGCCCCAATTGCTAACATGAAAAAGTAGTATTAGGAAATTCTTTGTATTTTTAGTCTTCTTTAATGAGGCATGTATTCTTTTTTTTAAAAACTGTCGACTAGATAGCTCTCCATTTCATATTTCCTTTCTATCTATTCCTCTTTCTCCCCGCACATAAATAGAATCATAGAAATAGAGAACTGGAAGAGACCTCAAAAGGTCATCAAGTACAGTTCTGTGTGCTAAGGGAGGACCAAATAAACCTAGACCATCTGTGACTGGTGTTTGTCCAACCTGTTCTTAAACGTTGGGGATTTCACAACCTCCCTTGAAAGCCTATTCCAGAATTTAACTACCTTTATAGTTGGAAAGTTTTTCCTAATATCTAACCTAAATTTCCCTTGTTGCAGATTAAGCCCATTGCTTCTGGTCCTTCCTACAGTGGACATGGAGAACAATTGATCACAGTCTTCTTTATAAACAGCCTTTAACATATTTGAAAGACTTATCAGGTCTATAGTTGGTCTTCTTTTCTGAAGAAACATGCTCAGCTTATGCAACCTTTTCTATTACCTCAAGTTCTTTCATCATTTGTGCTGCTCTCTTCTGGAGTCTCCCCAATTTTTCCACATTTCCTAAATAAAAATTGGGGTGTAGTACTCCACCTGAGGCCTCACCAGTGCCAGACAGAACAGGACAATTACTTCCCAGAGGCATCTTACATATGACACTTCTATTAATACACCCTAGAATTATACTAGCCTTTTTCACAACTGCATCACATTGTTGACTCATTCAATTTGTGGTCCATTATAACTGCCAGATCCTTTTCAGCAGTACTAACACACACCCAGTTATTCCCCCTTTTGTAATCAGGAAGGAAAAATTTAAATGCACAAGTGTAGTACTTTGCACTTGTATTTATTCAGTTTCATTTTGTTCATTTCTGACCAATTCTCCAATATGCCAAGGTCATTTTGAATCCTAATGCTGTCCTCCAAAGTGCCTGCAACCCCTCCCAACTTGGTGTCATCCTCAAACTTTCTAAGCATACTCTCCACTCCATTATCTAAGTCATTAATGAAAATATTGATTACTACTGGACCCAGGACTGACCCCTGTGGAACCCAACTACATATATCCTCTCAGTTTCACTGCGAGCCACTGAGAACTACTCTGAGTAGTCTTTCACCCATAGAGCACCCATCCTACAGTAATTTCATCCAGACCACATTTCCCTAGTTTGCTTATGAGAATGTCAAATGGGACTGTGCCAAAAACCTTAATAAAAAAATCAAGGTTTACCATGTCTACTGCTTCCCCCTTCATGCATACTTCTCTGCTTCCTTCTCCTCTCCTTCTGAGCACAGTTCTCTGGTCTGCTGAACATACTGCCCAACCACTTGGTCCTGTGGACAACTGTCCTGTACATACTGCCCAGACACTAGTGGGCAGGGGCGGCTCTAGGCACCAGCAAAACAAGCTGGTGCCTAGGGCGGCAAAATCTAGGGGGCGTCCCCTGCCGCCGGGGGGGGCGTTAGGCTGGGCCGGCGGACCTGCCGCAGTCATGCCTGCGGGAGGTCCACCGGAGCCGCGGGACGACTGGACCTGCCGCAGGCATGACTGCGGACTGGGCGCTCGTCCCGCGGCTCGGCTGGACCTCCCGCAGGCATGACTGCGGCAGCTCAAGCAGAGCCGCCGGACCCGCGACCCGTCTGGAGCCGTGGGAGGTCCAGCCGAGCCATGCGGGACCAGCGGTCCCTCTGGAGTCATGCCCGCGGGAGGTCCGCTGCTCCCGCGGCTCCGGGGCGCCTCCCGCGCATGACTGCTTGGGGCGGCTAAAAACGTAGAGCCGCCCCTGCTAGTGGGAGACATGTCAAGTCCCTAAAGGTGGCTTCTATCCTTTCAAATAGCATCAGTGTCTAGTAGAGGCAGTTAGACTGTCTCCTTCTCATTTCTAGATATTTTTACAGGCCTTCAGACTCCTCTTTACCAGGTACAGTTTGGATATCTACAGTCACAGCTGGAAAAAAAGGAGAAGAGCTAGCGCACGATGAACCACTAGCTTTCCACAAACCAACAGTGCCCCCAGGACCACAGTCTAGGAACTTCAGCTCTAAAATGGTCTGACAGGCTGTGCTGTGTTACATTGCACCGTGAAACCATTAACACTGAACTCCATTAGTAATATTATGCACAGCCAGCCCCTTACACAAAATCAAAGGAGGAAAGCTTTAGGAAGTTAGTGTGTTTAAAACAAAAAGCAACAATGTTAGAGTCTGATCTTGAGTCAGCCACCCTCTTCCCTCAAAAAAACCATCCCTAGCTGCTGTTCATCTAGCACTGAACAGCCACCTTTCTCCACAAAAAAACCGCGGCTGCTCGAACCACAAACCAAACTTTTATCTCACTGGAATCCCCTTCCTAATCAAATCAAGGGAGAGGGCAGGCTGGATAAGGAATGTTTTCAGACTCTAGTTCAAGCTTCTAGTTCATGTCAGCAAAGTTTCCAGACTCACTTCAAGGCCAGAAGGTTAAACATTTTTCAATGACGCAGGCTCCCTTTGCAAGGGAGTGATTCCCAGACACTAAATCAAAGACTGAAGCAAACACAAGTCACTACCTCTCTCTGTGGAAGAGTGGGAGGAGTACAGCACTATACCACTCACCCTGCCAATGTAAGACAGAGACCCAGAATGAAAGACAAAAGGAGAGAGAGGGATGAGAAGTGCAGTGCAGGAAGCTTAGCTTGATGTGGAATTTAAGTGTCTCAAACAAATATAAGCTGCTGGAAAATGCTGCAGCTAATTTTTTAAGCAGTGTTTCTCAGTGCTCCGTGATCTGTGCTGGCTTGCCTATTTTGTTTCCAGGTGAAGTTTGAGTTAGTGGCTTCAACCTCTAAAGCCCTAAATGGCTTGACATTTTCCTAGTTCAGAGACCACCTTTCTCTACATGTCAGGCCATGGCTACACTTGCAAATTTGCAGCGCTGCAGCAGGGTGTGAAAACACACCCTCTCCGGCGCTGCAAAGCGCCAGTGTGGTCAAAGCCCCAGCGCTGGGAGCGCGGCTCCCAGCGCTGTACGTTATTCCCCATAGGGAGGTGGAGTACGGACAGCGCTGGGAGAGCTCTCTCCCAGCGCTGGCGCTTTGACTACACTTAGCGCTTCAAAGCGCTGCCGCGGTAGCGCTTTGAAGTGAAAGTGTAGCCTCAGCCTCAGACTGCTACAGATGCAGTTAGCGGAGGCAGTCAAACTGGAGGCCTTTAGATTTAGGAGCAGTGGCTGGCAGGAGAGCTTTCTCTATGAGGATTTAGAATCTGCTCCCCCCCTTGATTTGAAGTAGCTTGCGGTCCAGTCCGTTGACTTTCAAAACATGCTGCAAAACGTATCTATTTGCTTGGGTTTTTGGAGAGGTTAAGGGCTGAGGCTAGAAAGAGTTCTGTTGTAGGTCAAGCTTTAAGAGCGTTGTTAACGGGATTTGTAATTTATGTTCAAAGACACTCACTTTGTGCATACTTTTATAAACAAAATTATAATCAGAATTTAAAGGGTAAAATTTACCAGGGATGACACAGGTGAAAGCAAAATCCAAATCTAAAATACTGAGCAAGAGTTGAGATGATAGATCTAAAAGTGGAGAACCTGTAACAGAAATGGAAGCAGTCAGCATCATCCTTTCCCCAATCTCTGGGTGGTCAGTGACTTTTCATTACGGACTGGAAACAAGAGCTTGTACCATCTGTTTCAGAATGGACAACAGCTTCTTCAAAGATGATGTTGTGCCAAGAAAGTAAAAGGACCCCACAGGGCAGGGATAAGACGACAAGAGAGGAGACAACAGCAGATACCTGTTTCTTAGTCTAATTTACACACTGGATAACCAAAAGATTTCCCTTCCTCTGATGCAGGGGAGAGCAAACTACCGCCTGAGGAGCTGCATCTGGCTCTTCAGACATTTTAATCCAGCCCTCGAGCTCCCGCGGGGGAGCAGTATCCGGGGCTTGCCCCACTCCAGCATTACAGTCAGGGAGTGGGGTCGGGAGCTTGCCCCACTCCGCACAGCTTCTGAAAGCAGTGGCATGTCCCCCCTCCGGCTCCTACACGTAGGGGCAGTCAAGGGGCTCCTCATGCTACCCCCGCCCCAAGTGCCGCCCCCACAGCTCCCATTGGCCGGGAACCACGGCCAGTGAGAGCTGTAGGAGTGGCACCTTCAGACAGGGCAGCGTGCAGAGCTGCCTGGCCGCGCCTCTGTGTAGGAGCTGGAGAGGGGACATGCCGCTGCTTCTGGGAGCTGCTTGAGGTAAGCACCACCCGGAGCCAGCACCCCAACCCTCTGCCCCAGCCCTGATCCCCCTCCTGCCATCCGAACCCCTTGGTCCCAGCCCGGAGCACTCTCCTGCACACCAAACCTTCATCTCCAGCCCCACCCCAGACCCTGCACCCCCAGCCAGAACTCACTGCCCCCCGCACACTGAACTCCTCATTTCTGGATCCACCACAGAGCCCGCACCACCAGCCAGAGTCCTCACCCTGCCTGCACTCCAACTCCCAATTTCATGAGCATTCATGGCCCGCCATACAATTTCCATACCCAAATGTGGCGCTCGGGCCAAAAAGTTTGCCCACCCCTGCTCTGACGGAACTCTTGAAAACTAAAGAGGTACCATTTATACTGCACAGGAAGTCTTATTTGCACCAATCTAAAACAAACTTAATGCCAGAAAGATGCTAACAAGTGTCCCCCAGACAATAGGAGACTGCACACAAATTTAGGGCTCACCTACATAAGAAATTTGTTAAATTGGCGCAAGCCCCTTGTGTGAACACCTATTCTGGTTTAAGAATGCCTCATGTTCATTTAGCTTTATTCCTTGCCAATTAAATCTAGATCAATGAGCCATGCATAAATCAAAATAAGACTGTTCACAAAAGGGGGCTATTCCAATTTAATTAAATCAGTTTCTGAACCAATTTAGTTAAATAAACTATTGGAAGTCTGAATGGAAGGAGGAAACAATTTTAGCTTCACCTCCAAGGATTTGGGTTTAAATCTAGCACGGTCACAAATGAAGAAAGTGTTAGGCTTATCTCACAACGACCAGATGAGATTTGTCCAAATAAAAATAACATAATTCAGCATGACTGGCAGTCTGCCTGAGAACGCCAAAACTGGAACTGGGGTTCTGAGAACTGATGAGGTTCATCAGCAATGCAACACGGGGGGATGAGGGTGTCAGAGTGCTGTGACTGAGGTGAATGAAAAAGTGTTCTGAGGAGCGTAAGACTGGAATAAGCAGGGAGTGCTAACAGTCAAGATTAAGATCTATGCTGGCGCTTTTACTGCAACAACCATGGTAGCTGAAACAACAACAGAGCTGTAAGACCCTCACATAGTTCCTGACTCCACTATAACTGGCTTCGGACAGGTAGTAATAATAGTCACCTGTGATCACCAAGGCCTTGCATATACTAGGCAAATTTATATTTTTATGCATCTCTGCTTGTGGCAGCAATGGTAAATCTCGAGTATACAGGGCACAGACATTTTTACTGTATAATTTAAAAAAATAAAAGCTTGCATTGTAACTATCATGGGTGTAGCTACAGGTGCCTACTTGACTTGAAAAATGAAGGGGATTTCTAACCAAACACTGTCCAGAGACAAGTTGCTAGGTATCCAGGGAGGGAAAAATGTAAAAGTCACACAGCCTTTTCAGAAAGGAGTTATTTATCCAGACACAGACATACAACATAATGTACGGTCATATTGCGATCCACAGCCAAAAACTAGAAGCATACCTCAAAAAGGTGACAGTTTCAGTACAATCTCAAATCCTCCAATTTGGCTGGACACCAAAGTACAGAATTATCTGACTACTCAATGGTTACTCACAAGGATAAAGACAAAAAAAGATTATTTTCAGTTCTCTCATTAATGGAATGACTTAGTACCTTTGTGGTTCAGGGGTGGCTTCCCCCCACTCCATTTCCTATAAGAGCCAAAACACATCCTCATTCAGCAAATGGCTCTGGCATAAAGATTCCCATATTTAAATATTTCCTTCTAGAAAGTCCAATTTTCTGCTTCAGCACTGCATGTTGATGATGATGCTCACATGGCTTGGTTCAGTCTTCTGATCTCATACGGAATACTGGTTATAGGCCCGGGGAAGGGGCTATGGTCTCATTCTACCACAACTCAAAAACACAGATCATAACCATCCACACACAGCCCTCAGAAAAGTCCATTCCCACAAGCTTGCTATCAGGTGAAAAAGCACTGCCTTACGGAGGGCGCTGGCACCAAGCCCAAAACATAGATTCTGTTTTAAGAGGGGGCAGCTATTCGACCTGTACCAGCCAGCAATGTTTTCAGAATTTTTTTACATTCAAATAAAATCAGGGAGTTCTTAGATTTAAGGGTCCCTGGCAACGTTGCAACCCAAACACTCAATTAGAATTATGAGACCCAGAAAGTGAAACCAATCTAGTTTCACTGCTGAAAGCAAGTGAAATGCAAAAAGCAAACAAAATCCACTAGCAAGAAGTTGTATAACTTTAAAAAAATCCATGTATTAGTACCACAGGTAAAGAAACACTTTTCCTATCTAGAATATGATTTCTAATTTGACTGTCTTTTATTTTTTATAAAAATAACCACTTCTGCTTGCACCAAAATGAAACCACCATTTATTTACAAGGGGAGAAGAAAATGGCATTTCTAAGCATAGAAACCGCAGTACTGAGGTTGCCGCTTAAGAGGAAAGCGGGGGAAGACAGGACTTTCCTTCTTTGAGTACTCAGTCCCAGATGACATACTGTTCCCTTTTCATAGGGCATGAAGAACATTTAGCATTGGACACTCCACAGAGCAGCTTTATTTGACTTGTTTTAAAATGAGAGAAGGTTTTTATTTTGTTTGGCTTGTTTTTTGGGAAGGGGAGAGGAGGAGCAAGAGAATTGGATCAGCATCTTTCACTAGTATGACAGATTGGTATTTAATATATGCCCCTTTAGGCCAAAAACAGTCTTCCATGGCAGTTTAATAAACTGTTATGCTCAGTTCAAGATGTCAGCATCAAGTAGTTCTTCAGTGAACATTCCACTCCTTCCTCCTGAGATGCTCAGACAGAGGATTAAACAAAGGAATTGACTTTTTTTTTAAAATATAGTTTAAAATATATATATATATTTACTCTACACTGAGTTTAAAACACTCTTCCATAGCCATTTTATCCTTCAACTATATGGGGAAATGCTACCTCTGAATCTAAATCAGTGGTTCTGAAACTTTTGTACTGGTGACCCCTTTCACATAGCAAACGTCTCAATGCAACCCCTCCCCTTATAAATTAAAAACTTTTTTTAATATATTTAACACCATTATAAATGCTGAGGCAAAGCAGGGTCTGGGGTTGGGGCTGACAGCTCGCGACCCCCCCATGTAATAACCTCGTGATCCCCTGAGGGGTCCCGACCCCAAGTTTGAGAACCCCTGTGCTAAATTATATTTATATCAAAGTTTAGAATAATCCATTTCTGGTTTGTGCAACAGCCTCAATCAATAACAGCAGCATATCTCAGGGTAAGTAGAGAGGGAAGGGCCAAGCAGAGAAGTATAACATTCTCTATTTCCTAAACACATTTTTAGGTGGTTTTCCTTAAATATCTCAGCAAATGAACAGGAGAAAGTATTAAAATCCAAAGGACAGTGTTCATTTGGTCCAGGGGTAGGCAACCTGCGGCACGCAAGCTGATTTTCAGTGGCACTCACACTGCCTGGGTCCTGGCCACCAGTCCAGGGGGAGTCTGCATTTTAATTTAATTTTAAATGAAGCTTCTTAAACATTTTAAAAACTTTCCTTACTTTACATACAGCAATAGTTTAGTTATATATTATAGACTTATAGAAAGAAACCTTCTTAAAACGTTAAAATGTATTACTGGCACGCAAAACCTGAAATTAGAGTGAATAAATTAAGACTCAACACACCACTTCTGAAAGGTTGCCGACCCCGATTTGGTTATCCTGTGATAAAGTTAACTTTTATTTATTTAGCACTTTTCTTCTTAAAGATTAGAATTTGTTTAGAGCGATCACTCACTCTCACTAACAAACAAACAGTCAGCTCTGGTGTGAAGCTAGCCACTTAGTGGACAGGAACAATATAAAACAGCTTAGGAGACAAACTGAAGAATGCTACAGTAACTGCTCACTTAACATTGTAGTTATGTTCCTGAAAAATGCAACTTTAAGCGAAACAATGTTAAGCTAATTTAACACACACACACACACACACACACACTAAGTTTTAAACAATTTAATACTGTTACACAGTGATGATGATTGTGAAGCTTGGTTGAGGTGGAGTCAGAGGGTGGGATATTTCCCTTACTGCTAAATGATGAACTAGCAATTGGCTGAGCCCTCAAGGGTTAACTCTCTCTCTACACAAGGCAGCAGGAATGGAGGGAGATATGCGCATTTCCCTTAAGTACACTGCCTTGTTAATTAGATCAGCTTGCTGAAACACAGCTCCCTCTGTCCTGAGTCCTGGTCTGTCCCCCATGCTCTATGGAAGATGGGGTAAACAGGGTGCAGGAGCAGGGGGGAGGGGGACACCCTGACATTAGCCCTCCTCTTCCTTCCCTCCCCCCAGCACAGCAAGCAGGAGTCTCGGGGAGCAGCTCCAAGGCAGAGGGCAGGAGCAACACATGGCAGTGGGGGGAGGGACACAGCTGAACTGCAAGCAGCTGCTGCACAGGGAACTTAGGAGAGTGGGGAGCTGATAGGGGGCTGCCGGTCCAACCTGGTTCCAAGCCCCCACCAGCTAGCTGCAACGGGCTGCTCTTCCTGCAAGCAGCAGACAAAGCAGGCGGCTGCCAAGTGACGTTAGAAGGGAGCATTACACAACTTTAAATGAGCATGTTGCCTAATTGATCAGCAATGAAACAACGTTAACCGGGATGACTTTAAGTGAGAAGTTACTGTATATCCAATTGCAAGCACAGAAGAAAATGTAGGCAAGCAAAGTGTAATAACCAGAGTTGGACTTTGGCCAGGACGTTAGCACTAATGTCCATTCATTCTTGCAAATAATGCTATGAGGATCTCTAAGTGACCATGCGTCATCATATCTTACAACTCTAGATCTGAAGAAAAAAGTCTGCAAACGTGGATCAATTTGGGCCTGTACTACTAGTCTGAATATGTCTTTAAACTCTACTCCCCCTACTATCCCAACAGATGGCTAGAAATAACTCTATAGAAATAAGCTTTTTTGAAGTCTAATCAACTTTTTAAAAATAATTTCACTTTCATTTGTTAAACAGCTTGTGTCCATCTTATAAAAAGTTCCCAGAGATTGAGTCAATTAAGACAGAATTTGCATGTGTTAAAAGGTCTCAATCTTCGAAGAATGTAGGACAACAAACACACTGAAGATAAAGTTTAATACATCTTCCAAAAAAGAAATGTGAAAGGGATTTAAATAAGTCAGGCTGTTCCCAGGGAGTATTATTACATGGTTAAGCACCTCCTCCTTTTTAAACATTCTTAAGGAAAGTGAGATTTGAAGAACCCTGAAGCCAAGAAAACCTCCCCCACTCTCAATCAACAGAAAGAATATACCAGGAGCTGCTACAATAGCCAGGAGTGCTCTTAAATAGGGAGAGTGTCGTAAGTACATTCAAATATCCAAAAATATTAGATTTTACCAATCTTCCCTGTCTCAATTGCTGGACATAACTGTTACCTCACAGGAGTCATTTCACTATTGAGCAGGAGAAACTGCCAAAAGTAACCTGTAGAACGCAACACAGGACTTACCACCCAGCCACATTTGCTGGGCACAGTCACATTTTTATGGAATTGTCTGGATTTGCAAGCCAGACTGATAGGACATACAATGGGTATGTCTACACTGCAATTAAAAACTTGCGGCTAGCCCACGTCAGCTGACTCAGTCTTGGGCTAATGGGTTGTTTAACTGCAGTGTAGAAATTCAGGCTCAGGCTGCAGCCCAGGCACAAGGACCCTGCAAGGTTATGTCCCAGAGATTGGGCAGCCCAAGCCCAAATGAATTAAACAGCCCCTTAGGCCAAACTCTCCAGCCTGAGTCTGCTGGCATAGGCCAGCTATGGGTGTCCAGTTGCAGTGTAGACATACCCTATGTGAGTGCCAGGAGACTGTGAATTATCAATCCACTGGGTATTTATATTTTAACAAGTTTACAGGGGAGGATAGAAATGAGCTAAGATAGCAGTGGTAACCCTAACATCACTGACAGACAAAACTGAATTGCCTAATAAGTCACCAGGACCAGATGGCATTCACCCAAGAGTTCTGAAGGAACTCAAATATGAAATTGCAGACTTACTAAATGGTACATAACCTATCATTTAAAATCAGCTTCTGTACCAGATGACTGGAGGGTAGCTAATGTGATACCAGCTTTTTAAAAAGTCTCCAGAGGCAATCCGGGCAATTACAAGCCAGTGAGCCTAACTTCAGTACCAGACAAATTGGCTAAAATTATAGCAAAGAACAGAATTATCAGACACACAGATGAACACAATTTGTTGGGGAAGAGTCAATGCGGCTTTTGTAAAGGGAAATCATGCCTCACCAATCTATTAAAATTCTTTGATGGGGTGAACAAACGTGGACAAGGGTAATCCAGTGAATATAATGTACTTGGACTTTCAGAAAGCCTAAACAAGGTCCCTCATCAACAGGGGCGGCTCTAGCAATTTCGCTGCCCCAAGCACGGCAGCACGCCGTGGGGGGCATTCTGCCAGTTGCCGGTCCCGCGGCTCCGGTGGACCTCCTGCAGACGTGCCTGCGGAGGGTCTGCTGGTCCCGCGGCTCCGGTGGACCTCCCGCAGGCATGCCTGCGGATGCTCCACCGAAGCCACGGGACCAGCGGACCCTCCGCAGGCACGCCTGTGGGAGGTCCACCGGAGCCGCCTGCCGCCCTCCCGGCAGAGCGCCCCCCGTGGCATGCCACCCCAAGCACGCGCTTGGCGTGCTGGGGCCTGGAGCTGCCCCTGCTCATCAAAGGCTCTTAAGCAAAGTAAGCAGTCATGGGATAAGATGGAAGGTCCTCTCATGGATCAGCAACTGGTTAAAAGGCAAAAAGAGGGTAGGAATAAATGGTCAGTTTTCAAAATGGAGAAAGGTAAATAGTGGTGTTCCCCAAGGACTGTGTTCCATCTAAGCTGCGTGGCCGCCCAGGAGTGATTGAAGTGTGGTGCACTGATTCGCAGAGCCACACACATCCGGCAGCATGTGTTCACGTGCCCCTCCCCCTGCTGCTTTGCAGCCATGTTGCTCCTGCCCTCTGCCTTGGAGCCCCTGGCCAGCTGCTCCCAGGACTCTCCTGCTGGCTCTGCAGAGCGAGGGAGTGGAAGCGTGTGATAGGTTGAATCACAGAAACCCCCTTGGGAACTGCCAACCGATGTGCCAAGACTACTCCTGCCCCTGCTTTCCCTGCCAGCTCAGGACATCAGCACTCTGTCTTGCTGAGCCAGACATGCCCGTCTGCTCCAACACAGACCCAGGGTCTGAATTACTTGCCCCAAAGCTGCAGCCTTAACTGAAAGCAGCTTCCAGAAGTGTTTTTGTCTTTAACACTCAGATGCCCAACTCCCAATGGAGTCTAAACCCAAATAAATCCTGTATAAAATTCACCCTCTATAACACTGATAGAGCGATCTGCACAGCTGTTTGCCTCCCCAGGTATTAACACAGAATGTTAGGAACCATTAGGAAAGGGACAGATAACAAAACAGAAAATATCATAATGCCTCTATAAATCTATGATACGCTCATCTTGAACACTTTGTGCAGATCTGGTCGCCCCATCTCAAAAAAAGGATATACTGGAATTGGAAAGGGTACAAGAAAGGCAACAAAAAATGATTAGGGGTATGTAACAGCTTTTGTGTGGGAGAGATTAAAAAGACTGGGACTTTTCAGCTTGAAAGACAGACTACTATGGGGGGATATGATAGAGGTCTATAAAATCATGAATGGTGTGGAGAAATGTGAAGGAGTAAATAATATTAACACAAGAACCAGGGGTTACCCAATGAAATTAATAGGCAGCAGGTTTCAAACAAACAAAAGGAAGTATTTCTTCACACAGTGCACAAGTCAAACTGTGCAACTCATTGCCAGGGCTGTTGTGAAGGCCAAAACAATAACAGGGTTCAAATATGAACTACTGTAGATAAGTTCATGCAAGAAAGGTCCCTTAAGGGCTATTAGCCTAGATGGTCAGGGATACAACCCCATGCGTCTGTTTGCCACAAGTTGGGAATTGACAACAGGCGATGGATCACTCAATGCTTGCCTGTTCTGTTCATTCCCTCTGAAACAACTGGGACTGGCCACTGTCAGAAGACAGCATACTGTGCTAGATGGACCATTGGTCTGAGCCAGTATGGCCATTCTTATGTTCTTTGGTAATTGTTTTCCTTTCTCTTGCAAATTTGCAGGCATTCTTCAGAAGGCAATTTTCATAACACAAAAACAGATATTAATATATGTATAGTTGTAGAGTGCACTGAAGTTTAGTGACTAGAAACCCCCTCCTCCTTTACCAGAAAGGGGTAGAAAACAAAAGGAGACAGGATCGTTGTGTCATGAATATTCACAGTGAGCTAAACTGAGACTGTCAAAAGAACAGCCATACCAAATCAGACCATCCAGTCCATACCCTGTCTCAGAGAGCGGTCATTAGCAGAGGAAGATGCTAGACCTACTAAAATGGAGAGTTATGCATTAATATCCCCTGTTGATGAGGAATGGGAAAAGGGGCAATAGGGAGACAGAGACAGGACCAGACAGTGAGAGGGAGGCAGGGAGACTTTGAGGTCAGCAAGTAGATATAAGGAACTGGAGAATTAAGAGAAAATGTGAGGGAGTGAGAAACTGGGAGGCAGAAGAATTATCATGGGTGGTGAGAAGGTAAGTAAGAAGCCCTGCTCACAGGAACCAGCAGGTATGCCTGCATTTCCAACTGAATTTTCAACCTGCAATGATCACATGTAAATTGGCAGCAAGAGCCTCTTCTTCTAAGACTCTCAAAAAATCAGAAGGCAGACCAAAAACAATTTTATTTTATTTAACCTCATGATTTTGTATCTGGACTAATTATTTTTACATGACTGGAGTTGACAATGCTGTATCTCTCCAATTGGCCTGTAAGAGAAGACCAATACAAAACTAATTTACCTTCTCTTCCTGTATACTTCTTTATTTACCCACCACTTCTCTCACAGGCTTCTGATATACACTGTACTTATGTCTTTGGCTAACTGCTCTTCAAACTTCTTAACCCTCTTTATATTTCATCTCACATTTTACCTGCCTGAGTTTATGTTCCTTTCCACAGCCAACACTTGAGATGGATTTCCACTCTGTGAAGGAAACCTTCTTGGTTTGAACAAGCTCTTGTAACTTACCCTTTAATCCTTAACATGTTTGCTTCTCTTACTGCTTCCTTTTTTGTTTAGAGTAAGCATAACCTCTCTGAATATGCTTAAGCAGCCTCCACACTGAATCTAGAAAGTTCAATTCTTAACTTCTTGGTTAACGGGTTATTTTGGTTTTTTTTCCAAGCGCTCTCTCTCTAAAAAAATAAAACAAAATAAATCCTTTCTTGTATTTAATATCACAATTGAAAATGTTGGTATGATCCCTGCCATAAGGATGAAATTATATTACTCTTATTTATGAGCTCAAGTAGTTACTTCTTGAATAGACTCGTGTTTGCCTCTCAGCACTAAATAAGCATTACCCTAATTTGTACTGCTCCACTCTTTCGGTAAAGCGAGGTGCCTCTGTGGTCTCCCTCAGCATTGAAGTATCATTCCGTGGTCTGGAGGCTGGTAGTATATTCCTATTATTCTATCTGTATTTTTTTTTACTTAGACTATGTCTACACTGGCATCGTTTTTTCAACAAAAGTTTGGTCGATGATCAAAAAGCGCTAAAAGAAAATCGTAGTTGCTTGTTCACACTGTCTTCCTTTGTCAGCATAGCACACCCACACTTGGGGCAGTAGCATGAACTGTGAGAGCAATGCATTGTGGGAAGCTATCAAAGTTCAGTTCTCCACCTTCTGCCGATAGGTCTTGAGGTAAGGTGGAGTGGATCGCAGTGCATCATGGGTCTGGAATCAATGTCCCATGATGCATTGCTTTCCGTCCCAGCATTCCATGTGCTTCCAAATTCGGTTTGCGACATTTTTCAACATCTCCTTTTCTGCTTGCCCCATCCTCTGTCTGAAAGAATGGATCCCACGCTGCTCTCCAGTGCTCTGCTAGCTATCAGTAGCACATCTCGAATGGCAGTGCAATTAATCTTGAAGTTCTGAACTCAACTGGATTCAGTTGCCTGATGTGCTATCCGACATGGATAGGATCAACATTTGATTACTTTTGGCTTTCACAAAACAGCTGCACACGGTGGACTATCGCTTTTGGGCTCGGGAATCTAGCAGTGAGTGGTGGGATCACATCATTCTGCACATCTGGGATGATGAGCAGTGGCTGCAGAACTTTTGGATGAAGAAAGCCACCTTCCTGGAACTGTGTGCTGAGCTCACCCCAGCCCTGAGGCGCAAGGTTCCCTAAATGAGAGCTGCCCTCTCATTGAAGAAGTGCGTGGCAATCACCGTGTGGAACCCTGCAATTCCGGACTACTACCAGGTCAGTCGCAAATCAGTTTGGAGTTGGGAAGTCAAACTTTGGAACTGCGTTAACGCAAGTGTGCAAGGCCATTCATCGCATCCTGCTGCGAAGGACCGTGACTCTTGGCAATGTGCGTGAAATAGTGGCTTTGTAGAAATGGGGATCCCTAACAGCAGAGGAGCGATAGATGGCACACATTCCAATTTAGGCCAGACCACCTTGTGACGGAGTACACCAATAGGAAGGGGTATTTCTCCATGGTGTTGCAGGCGCTTTTGGATCACCACGGGCGTTTCACTGACACCAATGCAGGGTGGTCCGGAAAGGTGCATGACATATATATCTTCAGGAACACTGGCCTGTACAGAAAGCTGAAAGCAGGGGCTTTCTTTTCAGACCAGAAGATGTTCCAGACCAATAGTAGGGGATGTTGAAATGCCCATAGTGATCCTGGGAGACTCAGCCTACCATGACTCATAAAGCCTTACACAGGAAACCTGGATAGCAGGTTCAACAATAGGCTAAGTAGGTGCAGGATGATCGTGGAATGTGCCTTTGGCAGATTAAAGGTGCACTGGCGATGTCTTTATGGCAGATTAGACCTCACTGAGGATAATATTCCCATGGCCATGTGTTGCATGTAGCACAATATTTGTGAAGGTAAGGGTGAAAAGTTTGCTCAGGGATGGACTGCTGAGGCAGAATGTCTGGTAGCTGATTTTGAGCAGCTAGCTACCAGGGCTATTAGAGGGCCACAACAGGGGGCTATTTGAATCAGGGAGGCTTTGAGACAACACTTTGAAGATGAGAACCAATAGTGTACGTTGCTATGCTCTGGACTACAACGCTTAATGAAATTGAGTTTTGCAAGGAAGCACGTGTTTTTTGTGACCTAGGATTCAATGTAAGCAAATGATTTAACTGATGGTGTATTTGTTGCTGCTATCACAATTTGCAGGAGACAAATAACTTATAATTAAAAAAAACTTTGCTTCTATTGCGCACAAAAAAATACAGCAACACACACATCTTTATTTGGGGGGGGTGGGGGGGGGGAAGAAGGGTACCAGGGGAGGACTGACTTTCAAAGCTGTGCTTAAGTCCAACTATCATTTGAAAAGGTGTCCATGGGGGTGGAGTGAACGGAATAGCAAGAAGTTCCACAGAGCAGGAAGGAACTAGCAGGTGGAGTTTGGGGAGGGCATGGGAAAGAGTTCTGAATGTGCTGAAGGGGAGAGCGGGCATGCATCTACTCAATCTGGAGCATTATGAGGGACTGTCGCATTTCAACTTGCTTCTCCATAACTTTAATCATCCTCTCCATTGCATGCCTAACGTAGGTCTGATTTTCTTGTCTGTCTTGCCTTTTGATTTCCTTTCAGTGCTTGTGTTCTCTGTTTTCGACATCCGAGCACTGCATCACCTCTTGGAACACGTCTTCCTTGCTCCGTCGCGAGCACTTTCTTATCTGGCAGAAGTGCTCCACCAGTGTGTAGGGGGTGCCTCTCAAGGCCACATCTGCAGAAACACAAGGAACAATACACATAAGCACACGCACAGCACTGAAACAGTGCAGTAAAATACACCTCTAGTAACATACCAATCACTTTCTCACTGACCCTTGGCAAGCACACGATGGCGAACACCCCAAGCATGGTGAGTTTACCCCGGGGTGGGGAGCATTGTACATGGGGAGATAATCAATATGAAAAAAAGAGTTGTGGTGCAGTCGACTAGGGATAATATTCTAAATTTTCCCACCCTTTTCCAAAGGTGAGTATCATTCTGCCTGATCTCTCATTCTTGAGGGTAAGCAGGGAAGAAACAGTGCATCTACTACATTCTTGCAGCTTCCACCCTGGTCCCTATGTTGCTCACCTGTGTGCTGCTTTGGTCCCTGCAGAAGTGATTGCAGAACGGCACAGGAAAGTTTCCTTTCAATGGGGGAAAAGGAACAAAGCAGCTCCGCCAAGGAAACTTCAGCAGAGGATTGCCAAGTATTTGCAGGAAAGTTTCACAGAGATCTCTGAAAGATTCCTGTGAAGTCTCTGTGTGCATCAACACTCTGTTCCTTGTACTGCTTAGCTGCACAGGGAAATGTCAAGCACACAGAAACATAGCCAGCCTTGTGCATGTCTATGCCCTCAACCCACCTCCACACTGCACAAAGCAAAACCACTTACCAGGGATCTGTTCTCCTGCTTCTTGCTTGCCGGATTGCAACTGCCAAGTCATCTCTGGAGTGCAGAACAGCTCCTGACTGGACAAACCACTGAGTGATCCTGCTGTGGGCTGCACAACGTCGTCTGCTTCCACCTCTTTGCCAATGAATTCGTCCTCAGGGCTAGGCCCACTTTCCACTGGCTCCAGCCCCACCAAAATATCCAGGGGGCTCTTGGCAGTGAAGATGTGGTCGCAGCAGAGGATAGTGTCCAACTCCTTATAAAAACAGCGGGTCTGGGACACAGCACCAGAGTGATGGTTTGCTTCCCTTGCCTTCTGGTATGCATGCCTCAGCCCCTTGATCTTTGCTCTGCACTGTAGCATGTCCCGACCATAGCCCTCTTCATGCAAGCTTTGCGAAATCCGCCCATAGGTATTGAAATTCCTACGCTGGAGCGCAGCTGGGACTGCACAGTCTCCTCTCTCCAAATACTGAGCAGACCCAGAGTGGTCCAAGCAGGAAAGCATTTGCAGCATGGAGCCGCTATGGTCAACTGGGAAGATGCGATGTAAGCTCTCCAGGAGCAAACAGGAAGTAGATTTTCAAAAATTCACAGCGCTTTAAAAGGAGGAGGGGCGGACGGTTGGGTACCTGGCTGCAGGGCAAAGGAGTTGTAACTGCTGACCAGAGTGGTCATGATGGGCATTCTGGGACACCTTCCCAGAGGCCAATTACAGTGATGATAATCAAGCATGGTGTCTACACTGGCACTTTGAAAACAAAACTTTTGCGTAAAAAGCCTTACGACTCTCGTCAAGGTGGTTTTATTTTGTTGATGAAATTGAGGAGTTTTGTCACCGAAAGTGGCACTGCAGTGAGTATACCTCCCACTGTTTTGTCACCAAAAGCTGCCTTTTGGAGAAAAAATTTGGCAGTGTAGACAAGGCCCTAGTCTTCATATCCCTCCAGATTTTACTCACGTTGTCCCCTCTCAGACATTTCATTTCTATCAGTGGCTTTTATGCATAGTGGTAGTCTCTCTTCTGCACCTTACCTTAGGCCTAGGCTTTAGCAAGGGCTACACTACAGTAAGCACTGAAGTTCTTCTGCACTCTACCCATCTGAACCCTTCATCCTTTTGTCATTTCTCTGTCTCACTTCCACCATCCTTGTTTGTATGAACTCACCCCACTTCCCTATTTCCTGCTTATCATTTTTAAGCAGTGGTTGGTTGACCTGGCCAAAGGAAGGACTGCAATTTCGAATAGAGTGGTGATCGGTTTGTATCCCTCATTCCATGGGTTAAGAACACCAAGGAATTGCCTCATCACTGCATGATTCTTTTGGGTGACCCAGGGGTATCAGTAGTGGACTCTGGCTTATGCCACATCCAAGCACTATTTAGATGAAGGAAGAATCATCATAGGAACTAAGAAAGAACAAAATATCCCAGAAGATTCTCATCATTTGGAACAATAGGAAGAAGAGCCACCGTTAAAGTTTTGGAAAAAGGGATCATTTCATCTGCACACAGGGGGACTTTCCTCATTTTAGGAAGCTTTGCTTTATTCTGTGGATTTCCCTACAATGCTGATGCCATGCACAGATCCAGTTAGATGGGCTTCTAGATTGTAAGTTATCATAGCCCTTTGTCTTAACTACAAAAAAGAACGTAAAATCCTAGTGGAAACAAGGCACAGAATATTTACTTCAGTGTAGCAAGCTGAGTGTCTTGTCTCCACGAGGATTTTACATCGAGTTAGCTTGCTCGATGTAAACACACATTTTTTTGCAGTGCCAGAACTGTCTTGCTATGTGTATCCTGTATAGAACCAAGCATGTTATTAGGGCTTAAATACCAATTCTAAGAATGGCAAATTACAAGTATATCACTAGAGAACAGCCAAACAAGTATAGGGCCTAAAGCAACTTTTGTACATTTAAGAATAAGAATAGTAGCAACTATCTCCCATAAGACAGCTCTCATAATTCCACCAACCCAGAGGGCTCTTGCTCTCTCTCCATCTCCCAAGGACGTGCTGTAGAATCAAATCCCCTTGCTGAAGTGCCAGAACTTAAAAATTCTTCCTGCTTTGGGAGGAAGGCCATCAGATGAAGGAAGATCACTCAATACCACTTGAAGCATGAAGTAAAACCAATCCATCTAGGTGTGACCTTAGATTGCACACTAAGTTACCATGCCCACCTGAAGAAGACAGCAGCTCAAGTTAAGACGCGCAACAATCTTCTTAGCAAACTGGCAGGTTTGTCATGGGGTGCTCGTGCTCTAACTTTGTGGACATCAACTCTTGCAACCTTGTATTCAGTGGCAGAGTACCTGTTTGGAGTCAATCGTCACACACCAAACTGGTGGATACACAGTTACATGCCACCATGCGTTATTGTCCCTGGCAGCCTACATCCGACTCCACTCCCATGGCTTCCAGTTCTGAGCAATATTGTTCCTCCTCCTATCAGGTGAGAGGTTGCCACTGGCAGATTACTGCAGAAAATGTGCCAACTCAAGCCTGTCATTGCACAATGACCTTTTTAAACACCAACTGCACGTCTACCATCACATCGCCCATTATGGTCTCATCCGCCACGCCAGGATGTTAGGGTGGAAACACTCTGGCGAGAGGAATGGAATCTGTTATAATCCCCAACCAGTCCCTCATTGCAGATCCCACAATTTGTCCACCTGGTTTTGATCTGCCCTGTCACCAATGGTCCCTGTTGAACAGGTTCCAGACAGGGCAAGGTCTCTGTGCAGCCAACCAGTATCACTGGGGCCTTCATGACAGTCCCTTGTCATGTCCCTTATGTCCCAGCTACAGCTCAACACAGACAATGACGCACATTGTTGATGAATACCTGCTGACTAGGTCCAGCAGTGGCCTAGAAGAACTGCACCACACCACACCACATCGCTTGGCTAGACAACTATGCGCATGCTAAATAACCAAAAAATACATTTAGAGCCAATGCCAGACCAGAAGGTGGAAAAGGAAGAAGTTTTACAAAACATATTTAGAAGAGACCATTGTGTGTGAGACTTATTTTTCTTAAATTATCTCTTCCCTCCTTTATTAGGGGCACTGCCTAAAAATTACTGCGAATCAAAACTTCTAGACTGTTCTTAACTGCCACTGATTCAGTATATGACCTGCCCAAGGTCATCATCTCCATATCAGTTTCTCCAACTCTAAAGTGAAGGAACTTTACCTGACAGGTGTTCTGCGAGACTTCATATTTGCAAAGTGTTTTGAGATCCTCAAAAAAAGGCGTAGAAGTGCACCATATTATTATAGATAGGTATCAAGTCTCATCTATCTTGATGACTAATCCTCATCCTTGGAGTCACAGTTCTGTACAACATCTGAAGGATTTCTAGCAGCCAACTGTGATATCACAAAAGGAAGATATCATCTTGGAGAAAATGCTACAAGAACCCATTAACTCTTAAGGAAACTAGAGATCCTGTAAACTATAAAAGAAAGGCGAGGAGCAGTGCAAGACAGAAGCAGAGTTTTTCCAAAACAATGTGATTCAAAGTTTCCCAAGAGGTATCAACAGAACTTTCTATATCTGTCATTAAAACCAAGTAAAAAGTAACTGAAATAATCAGCTAACAGCTAAACAGAGTGGGTGGGCTTACCTTAAATGGAGTCTCTTTACTACAGAGCCCTAGGCTTGTCAGATATTTGCTGATTCTCAAGAGCCAAAGAGCTTAATTTATTCAAATATGAAGTGGGGGAAGAGGAAGGAAAGATATCAGTTTCTTCATATTAAAATTCTGAACTGATCAAAATGTAACATTCCATTTGCACTATCTTCAACAACACAAAGTCATCCCAATTCTATCTCTAGGTCTGTTTTTCATGCAGCATCATGCACGCTCTTCACACTCCCTAACTGACTGCCCAGCACATTAGCAATGTTTAACAAATGAGATATGTTTGGAGTGTTACCTGATTGGACTGCCATCATCAGCTTTTCTGGTTCTAGTAGAGTCATGTTGGTCCCCTTCTCAACAGCAACAATGGATTAAAAATATAAATAAAAAATAGAGGAATATTGATGTCAGGCTTGTCCAAAGGTTCTACAAAGCACCCTTGAATGCTGTCAACTCTGGTGACTGAGAACTCAATCCTTTCCCTGAGCAGTTCTTGGCTTATTCACTCTACAGACAAGTTGGGACAGCCCAAAATCAATTAACTGCTAGGAGGAAAATGAATACTCAAGCTGGAACTTAAGATGTGTGGTTTGCAACAATAAGCTCCACCCTATGCTGCAGTTTGAGAGATGGGGGGAGAAAAGAAGCTGAGATTTTATATGAACTTTGAATCCCCTAAGGAGCTGTGATGATGAAGCAGTTTCGTTCCAAGAACAAGGAGACCCTGTATTAACATAAACACAGACATTCTTAACTTGGAAACAGCAAAGCTAAAAATAATACAATACGCTGCCCAAGTCTGCCACATTATGTCTGGTGATAGTTACAAATAGGAAGACAAATCAATGAAGGAAGTTGGCAATGTTTCCCCCACTCCACCTTGCTGGCTGCTATGCCCAAGGCACTAAAACTGCAGTTAGAACTTTTTAAAATAGATTTTAAAGTCAGTTTTTAAAAATGTGCTCTTTCTTCCCCCCACCTCCAATATTTTCCATTCCAGACTATGGCCTCTCTTCAACTCTCATTTCCGCTGAAGTAGAAGAAAATTAAACCATGTTTCCCATGCTCAGATGATGCATTATAAATGGTCAGGGGGAGGGGAGGGTTGGGGCTTTTATAGTTGAATATTTCCTGATAATTAGGACAGTAGATTGGATAATTTTCACTCAGTGGGCAACTCTGGCTCCCAACCAGAAGTGAACTTCAAATTTGATTCCTGAACACTGTCACAAGTAACTTGATAAATGGTTGATTAAGATAATTTAATTAGCAAATTCCAACTCTTCTGTCCCCAAAACAGCTCTCCCTTGCTTCCCATCTTCATTATTCCTCCATAGCTTGTGGCGTTTCTCATTAGGTGATCTGCCAGTAAGTAATTATATTTATTTTTTATACCAGGATCAAAAACATGTTAGACACCACATAGACAATGGCATGGTCCCACCTTTAGACTTCAAGTTCTTTGGGTTAGGCCAGAGTCTCTATTCTGGCAGTTTTTTTCAGCAGAGGAATACCTGGATTTGCAAAGGTGCCTTTGCACCTCCTACATTTTGGCCCCTTATACCTGTTGAACAGCAAGTCTACTTTGCCATGCATTTTGACCTAATACTAATACGCACCACAGTGATGTGCTGTCCACACGGAGGAGTTACATGTGGGTACAAACTAAAAGGCTCATAGTGCACATTAACATAGTCCCCTTCAAACAGGACTATATTAATGCTAAGTAGGATCCTTGTAGTTGGTGCCCCCAAAATCCACATGGGGGAGGTACAGCACAGCACTTTGGTACCCACTGCTATTCACCCCCACCTCTATAAACTGAACTGCAGGGCAGTGTAGACATGTCTAAACTGGCCTCAAAGCTGCTCTTACTCACATGTGCGGCCATTAAGGGCCATGACAACATCTTAGAAGAGCCAAGTGCAGAAGGTTGTAGCAACATCTCCTCCTCCCCTCCCCCCAACACTTCTGCTGAAGGACTCAACAGAGTCTCATTATGACAGATTAAAACTATCCAGGGAATCCCTTTCTGCAGGTGACATTCCAGCAGGGCTGTTTCTGTTGGTTTTCCGTCCTTCTTAGACCAAGAGAGTGTCAAACAGACTAAATCACAACACATAATTTGGGCCTTTTGACTTTAAGGCATCATGCTCTCCTAAATACCATCTATGCAGTCCTAGCTTCAAGACTTATATTCTCTCTCATATGCACACCCTTAAAAGAACATTAAAGTTGCAAAGTCAAGCATTCAAAAGTTAGGAAATGCCAAAATGAAGTTTCCCTATTCAAACTTAATTTAGCCTCCTGATGTATGATAATGCTTATGCAGTCTTTTGTTACATGATCTCACACTATTATTTCCAGAGGAGCCTGTCTTATTCAGTACACAAAATGGACAGTGCTCTGGGAATGAATCGGGGTTATGTATTGAAGGAAGAAGTTGTCTGTAAGACCTTATCTTGTGTGTTGCAGAAGTTTGAAGGAATGTAGTGAACAAGGTAGAACATCACAGGAAGAGAAAGGACAATCTCACAGTTATGGCAGTTGAATGCTGCTCTGGGAAACTGGGTTCTGACCCTGCCACAGAGTTCCTGTATGATGCCAGGCAAGTCACAAACCACATTTTTCACAGTTTTTCTGCCATAAGTGGTAGTATAGTCACTCGGAGGGACTGGTGTATGTATAGTCTGATCACACACAGAAGCTGTGAGAGAGGCTCAAGCATGTTCAGTGAGGAGTATATTAGCTGTTAAACTCCAGCAAACCTCTAGTGAGCACATGAAAACTGCGATTTTTCAAAGGCCTATAATTTAGTCATATTAGGGCATATTTTCATGGGAAATGGCAAAAAGGCACACACCTAACACACAAGCCGCACTTTGCCAAATTTCAAGTCCCTGATCCTAAGCATGGGAGCACTACAGCTTTCCAAAGAAAAGGTAACCAAGAAATTTTTTTAAAACTTTGAAAAAACAAACATTTTTCTCTAGCCACATTGACAGAAAATGTTGAACATTCCAAAGTCAGCCTGTGGAAGACACCTAGCATGGAAAATTTCAGCCTGGTTCAAATTTGGCAAAGTTACAGAAATTGAAAACAGTGTCTTATAATGGGAAGCATTGAGCAACCTTAATAGGCAGTGCTACTAGTCCATAAATAATAATGCAGGCCTTAAGGCTAGGATTTTACGTAATAAGCATACATAGTGAGGAGCTGAAGTAGGGAACTGAACCTTGACAATTTGTCCAGGGCCCACTCATAGAAGAACATCTTAAACTTGAACATCCTGTGACGGACTCAGGCCAGACGGATATAAGAGGGTAGTGGAAGGCAGGTATATAAGCTTCAGAATGAGCAGGTCCCTGTTCCCTGGATAGCCAAACGAGGGCTACCCCAGACCAATCAAGACACCTGAGGCCAATTTAACCAGTTAAGGCTAATGCCAGCATCTGACCTCAATTAACTGACAAAGGGTCAGTAAAGGCTGTTAGGCTAATGGAGACAGCTGGAACCAATTAAGGTCCCACTTATACTGCTTTAAAAGCTCTCCTTGCCATTTTTCTTGTGGATAAATGTAAAGTAATGCACATTGGAAAAAATAACCCCAACTATACATACAATATGATGGGGGCTAATTTAGCTACAACGAGTCAGGAAAAAGATCTTGGAGTCATCGTGGATAGTTCTCTAAAGATGTCCACGCAGTGTGCAGAGGCCATCAAAAAAGCAAACAAGATGTTAGGAATCATTAAAAAGGGGATAGAGAATAAGACAGAGAATATATTATTGCCCTTATATAAATCCATGGTACGCCCACATCTTGAATACTGTGTACAGATGTGGTCTCCTCACCTCAAAAAAGATATTTTAGCACTAGAAAAGGTTCAGAAAAGGACAACTAAAATGATTAGGGGTTTAGAGAGGGTCCCATATGAGGAAAGATTGAAGAGGCTAGGACTCTTCAGCTTGGAAAAGAGGAGAATAACGGGGGAAATGATAGAGGTATATAAAATCATGAGTGATGTTGAGAAAGTGGATAAGGAAAAGTTGTTTACTTATTCCCATAATACAAGAACTAGAGGTCACCAAATGAAATTAATAGGCAGCAGGTTTAAAACAAATAAAAGGAAGTTCTTCTTCACGCAGTGCACAGTCAACTTGTGGAACTCCTTACCTGAGGAGGTTGTGAAGGCTAGGACTATAACAGTGTTTAAAAGAGAACTGGATAAATTCATGGTGGTTAAGTCCATAAATGGCTATTAGCCAGGATGGGTAAAGAATGGTGTCCCTAGCCTCTGTTTGTCAGAGGATGGAGATGGATGGCAGGAGAGAGATCACTTGATCATTACCTGTTAGGTTCACTCCCTCTGTGGCACCTGGCATTGGTCACTGTCGGTAGACAGATACTGGGCTAGATGGACCTTTGGTCTGACCCAATACGGCCGTTCTTATGTTCTGTTCTTGAGAGGAGCCCAAGTGAAAGGAGCTGGAGGAGAGGAAGCATTACTGAGCCCTGAGGTAAGAGTGAAGCTTGATAAAGGGGAGCACGGGAAAGTGGCCCAAGGAATCAAAGCAGTGTCAGTGGAACGGGGAAGCCACTAACAGCTGCTATCATTAGGGTCCCTGGGCTGGAACCCGGAGTAGAGGGCGGGCTCGGGTTCCCCCCTTCCTCTCCGCATGATCTACAGAGATCCCTTTGAGAGGGGAAACAGACTTTGGTCCAGGCAGGAGACCAAACGGTGCCTATGGAGCAATAAGGAGCAACAGAGACTGTGGGTATTCCACCTTCTCACCTCCCATACTGGCCTGTGATGAAAATAGCTCAATAAGCTGTAACCTTTGCTGCCGTACTGGGAAAGGGAGGTCATATTGAGGGTCTTAGTGAGCTTCTGAGACCACTGAACCCACCAGGACGCGCAGGACCCACCAATACAGACTTGAAGCTTTGTCACAATCCACAACGAGCAAAGGGAGAGACGCCTAATTTGTCAACAAAAATGCTTTGTTTTCCCTTCTTTTTTGAGAAAAACAAGGGTAGAATGAGAGAAACAGTTCCCTTTCCTCCTTCAGAAAGTCCTGCTCTCCAATACCTAGGAAAAGCACTATTTTTCACCCTAGAAGTAACTCCACACTCAGACGCCATTACTGGTGTTCACATACCCACACCAAACTAACACAGATAAGTAGTTGCAGGGTGGACTGATTTAAAATCAAAGCAATTTAAATCACCAATTTCAATCAAGATTTAAAATCAGCAAGCAGGAAACTCAGATTTAAATTGTTGATTTTAATCATGTTTTGCATTTGTAATTTTTATTCTACTAAGGCTGACACTCATTCGTTGGTAACCACTGAAACATTTTACTGGCACTTAATATAGCCTTTAGCAAAAAGAAACTCTTAAGTGTATTGTAACTAGGGAAATAAACTATGTCTATACACATTTAGACAAGCAATTATAAATCCATGATTAACATGACGACTATGACGAAGAAATGCCCAAAACAACCAGTTACCAGCTCTGGGCCTGGCTTATTCAGAAAGCCATTTCCATGTATTAACAAGGACTGTTTTAAATAACCACAGGGTTATATACAGTGTCACCTTGATATCTCAGAAAAAGTAGAGAGAAATAACAAACCTGGGGAGTGGGGGGGGGGTTTACAAAAAAACCATGCTGTCTTCAGTAGAAACAAACAAAACCTGATGTTGAGAGTAAGCTTGATAAAGAAGACAGCGCACGGTAAAGACAGCCTTCACATAACTACCTTTAACTGCCTATTTACTTTCCCTTATCACTATTTGACAATATTTTTTAACCTTGATTTATTCCAAAAGACTAATTTCTGTGCTGTATGGTAATCCCCATCAATACTAGTCCAACTTTTCCAGCAAGATCTGGGCCTCAAAGCAGCATGAGAAATCTTTGGGCAAGGCATAGTCTTTTAGGACATGTAACTGACAATTTCTCTGTTAAATCTATCCAAGGCAGACTGGTTGTTCTTATACCAACATACCATTCCTTTTACTCACACAACTGTGAGGGGACTGTAAACCCACTTGGAATGTGTGTGAAGGACAAATCAGACAGAGCTATGAACTTCCTGCCTTGTGTGTGTGAATGTTACAACATCTTTAGTGTACTTTCCACTATTTTATTTAAGTATAAAATAAGGCAACAACTATTGCCTGATGACCAAATGCAGGGATTGAGGGCAACCCCCGAAGCACTACCGACCCTAGAACAAATAAACGTGGAGAGACTGTTTTACAAAGACCATGTCCCCTGTAATATCATGATAGTTTTCAGTGTTAATCCCAATTGCTGTTGGCATACACAAACTCCACCTTCTTAAACATGTTCATAAGCCACATGCAGACTTGTTAAAGGGGACAGTTTATAGCATGATTGTCCTGAAGAAAAATAATATCCATGTTGCATACTAAACCTGTGCTAGCTAAAAGTAGGTTGCAAAGCTTAACAAGGTGTTTGCAAACTATGCTTGACAACCATTTCTGAATCTGGTTGTAACAAATATTGCTCTGATCGGGGGTAGGGAGAATGTTAATACAGGAACATCCACCAGCACCATTCCTTAAATGAAGTTGAACGCTATGCGTGTCATCTAAGATATTAACACCTGTAATTTAAAAACTGTGTAAGTGTAGGAAAAAAATGTGTTATGAGTTCCTTAAAACCATTTAGAGTGCTTGTGCTGCAATGTCTAGCAGAGTCCAGTCTGCATTAGCCAGTGTGGCAAAAATTTAATTCCACGTTCTGTAAACCATTCACTATACTGCACAGTGAAAGCTCTCAGATACCTGAGGCAAATGCCTGTTACAAGAATTGTCGTGACCACACTGAAACTCCACACATTCCAACCAGTAGAGTCTTTCCCCCAAGATGCCCCTGGCATTCTGTAGAGTGTAAGCAACCCAAACTCAAACTAAAAATATGACAAGCAGCTGCAAATACTGCCCGAACCTGTAACAGCAGTGTTCTTCTGAATGACATAACTGAATGCAAAGCTATTCAAACAATGAGAGAAGAAACCAGGACAGCCTCAGACTTATCAGAATAATTTACATGGCCTCAGGACAGAGAGATGACTTTCTAGTGACAAGACTGGTCAATGGGTAGAGGCCAAGGATAGAGTGAGGTAATCATCCTCATGCGACTGAAATTAAAAGCTAAACAGGGAGTTCACTTAAAAGTGACCAACTTGCATGAAATTCTTAAATCTGATCTCTTGCCTTTAGTGTTGGAAAAGGCTCTCAGATACCATGATTATGGATGCTAAGACATTCAAGATCATCTCACTGTGAGATTCACAAATATCATTTGTAATTGTAATAAAGTCCAGGGAAATCTAGAGAGGAACCCCTGGTTTGGAAAAAGTGGACACAAACTGATAGTCTCTTGCATTTCAGTTCTGCAGCAGTAAGAACATAGGATCTGCCACACTAGAACAGATTGACCATGTATTTAGTCCAGGATTCTGTTCCAAGAACAGAGAATGCCAAATGCTTCAGCGAAAAGTGTAAACTCCCATTATGCATTTAAATTGTGCAGTACTATACTGTGTGGAGAAGTCTCTTTTTGACCTCAACTAATAATTTATGCCCTGAAGCACATGGACTGTTTGTCCTAGTAATGGTTGTTTAGTGTAACTGCAGATGCAACATTTATTCCTATAAACATCTATTAGTAAAGAGAAGAGAGTCTTTTGTAAGCTAAAGGAACACAAAAGGCTTAACCTCTGTTAGAAGGCCATTAGACACTAATAGTTAGCTCAGCTCTGAGTCAGCAGTGCCTGTCTGCAACTGTAAATGGAATACCCTTTAACACACACACAGGCACCTCCAACATTTCTCTGTCACGTTAAGATCTCTCCTCCACACCCTCCACTGCTCAATATCTTGGGTTTGGTCAGCTGTCACAGAAGCAGTTCCATTGGACAAGGCATTTTTCCCTAGTCAATTTGATAAAGCTAAGTAATGTTCAGGCAATCAAATGTCAACCCAACTGGCAGAACAGCTGAGATTTTTTGATCAGTGTTTAAAACAAAAGATAACTGGAAATATAATCACACCTACATAACAAACAACTAACTACAGTGGTCAATATCTATTAAGTTACTCAACTTCTGTCCTCAATGTCACTAAGAACTCCATTTTAAATATCTTCTATAAAGACAAATTTAAAGAACAAATTTATTGATCTAAGATGCATTAATATATTATGTCACAAACAAAATCATTCATTGCAGAGACTCATGAACCATTAAACAAGCTGTCCTTTTACATTGAGACAGTTTGTATATGGTTGTATTTATATAACAGCTTTCATCCTACAGTATCTTATAGACAGAATGGGTGTGTGTATACATTAGTGTTAAATACACACCCAAATCACTTTGCCCACAAATGAAACACAGCAGCTGTTCAGAAGCACACAGCAACAAACCACAGCTTTAGGAGTGAAGAATACTCTATACATTTGAAATTATAAGGGGAATTTAAGTATTTAGGTTACCCAACTCGGGAATCTGACCCGTCACCAGGACTAACATCTGTAGTTCTTAGGAAAATATTACAAGTTATCTCTAGTGACCATGACCATCTATGGACACTGGACTTTGTCTTGTCTGAAAGATAGCACCCTCCGGCAAAATAATTCCCCTTATGCTGGATCCTGTTTCAGTATCAACCCTACATAGAACCACATAATCAATCACTAACCCCATTTCCTGCAGTACCCTTAGCTTCCCCTTGAGGAAAGATGTGGGTGGAGAGGTGCTCCCATTCAAACACTTTCCAGATCCAACCCTGTTTAACTTGTTTGTGCTAAGTACATGACAGCCCACAGTGGTATGGCTACAGATTAAATCCTTAAGCACTACTGTAACTCAAGGAGATGTGTCTCAAGAAATAGAACAGGGGTAGACAACCTATGGCACACGTGCCGAAGGCAGCACACGAGCTGATTTTCAGTGGCACTCACACTGCCCGGGTCCTGGCCACCAGTCCAGGGGGCTCTGCATTTTAATTTAATTTTAAATGAAGTTTCTTAAACATTTTAAAAACCTTCTTTACTTTATATACAACGATAGTTTAGTTATAGAATTATAGAAAGAGACCTTCTAAAAACATTAAAATGTATTACTGGCACGCAAAACCTTAAATTAGTATGAATAAATGAAGATTCGGCACAGCACTTCCGAAAGGTTGCCGACCCCTGAAATAGAACATAACCTCCATTAGACTATATTCAGCTGTGGACATTGTAACCACAGTATAAGGGGAAAGGGCTGGGAAGAATAATTCTCATTGCCTTCCCTTCCTGTCCCATCTAAGAGATTTACTTTTGTTACTAGGGAAAACCCCTCTAGGTGATACAGGTAATTGGGTTAGCCTCCAGGGAAAGGCATTCCCAGCTTTCCTGAGTCACAAAAATGGATAAGCCCAAAAAGCAGAGTACATTGACTTAAATCATCAATTTTAATCATTATTTAAATAACTGGTTTTAATCACGTTCTGCATTTGTAGATTTTAGTTGTTTTTCTAAAGAAAGACTGATTATAACTGGTTGGTATCCATTAAAACATGTTGATTTGCAACTAAATAAAACCTTTACACTAAAGTTGGTGCTTCTTTTTGCTAACCAGGAAGATCTAGTGTATCTATACATATTTATTTAAGCTCTTACATAGCTTAATTTACATTTATTCCGATTCTTAAATTTTACATTTTTATTATCTTAGAAAATGGTGAATGATGTACATTTTCTTTCTTACTAGATGATTAATTTATTACTTGTGATTTGGGCCAAACTCTACTTGCATTAAATTAAAATTCAATTTAAAAATGCATAAAAACATCTAAATATTTGTATTAAATAAAACAGCTTTAAATGTGATAGATTTTGATAAAAAATTTTATCAAAAAGTTTATTAAAACATTTTGTATTAAAAAAAACTGATTTATTCAACAAAGGAAGTATTTATAGTTAGAGAATTGTAAACTGTTTCTGGTTTACGATCCTTAAAGATTTTAAAACTAGTGATCTCATCTTCACATTTAGAGTTTTAATTTATAGATTGGAAGAGGAAAATAAGCCTTCCTACTGTTCAACATCCAATCAGTTTCTTAACTTTGGATAAACTAGTCATTGAACTGAACTAGTCCAATAAAACTGAAATAAAGAAAATACTCTCTTGGCACTGGCAAAAAAGGCTACTGCTCTCAAAAGTTGATTTAGCAATTCAACAAACTGGTTCCAGGTGCTTAGCCAGTAAGTTCTTTAAAACTTTGAAGCAAATCGTATTATTTTTTGTATTAAAATTAAATTATTTTAATAGATAAGCTATTTAAATATAAGGTTGAAAACGTATGTAATTTTAAATATGTTTTTAAAATAAACCTGTATTTAATTTAAACCAAAAAGTCCAATTTTTTCTTAAATCAATTTTTTTATCCATCCTGATGAGAAGTTTCCCTGCCACAAATTAAGCCCCCACTGTTAATTAGGAGTCATTTTCCCCAAATGCTGAGCAATGGCCTCCACAGCCATTTCAAGTTTCCTAATTTGAAATTTGTTGGGTTGCAATTATAAACACACGGTGCCGAATGCTCAACCCTCACTGGCATCAACTGTACCTTTGCAGGATCAGGCTCTAGGTGATTTGTGTCCCCACATAAAATCAGGCTTAGCTCACCTGCTCTTTCTGAATTCAGGATCCTTCGCAACTTTAATAAACCTAACTGACCATTTTAGCCTGTCATGACAAGGAAGATTTCTAACTGACTGAACACAGGCAAACACGACTCATAGAAGAGTCACCAACTCCAAGAGGATAGCCTAAAGATGAGATACTTCCTTTGCTTTTATCTTTTGGTTTTGCACAACTCTTAATAACCACACAGCATGTGATGGTTATTCTGCCAATTACACAGGCCAATAACCCACAAGCATTCATTGTTAGTCCTCTGGGACTTCAAAAGCCAACACGAGTCACCAATCTTCTTCTGCTCTGCATCAGTTTCCCATAGTTATACTTGCTCTGGATTACAAACTGTTCATATTAATTATGTATTATAAATGTAAGTGGCACTGTATTCAAAGCATGTGCCATGTCAACTTGCTGTATCTGCTGATGCTTGGTTACCAGGAACAAGGACATCACAGAGAACTGTGCCACTTACCATTCTTCCTCTCACTTAGCGGAGGGAGATTGGGGTTTCGGCCACGGTGAAGATTCAGGGTCAACTCGGGCTGCAGGGAGAGCTCCTGCAGCTCATTGGCAACAGCTTCGCTCTGGGGACTTGGCGCCGCAGAAAGCGACACCAACACCGGTTCATCATCATTTTCGCCAGCCCCTCCTCCGTCCAGCCCATTTCCAGCAATGACGGAAGGGGGCAGGCACACCACACCGGAGAAATCCACTTTGGCTTTCGTGATGGCAACCTGCTGAAGGGACAGAGAACACAAGTTTGGTACTTATTATACAGTGAACTATCCCATCTCCCTTGCTGAAGATGGTGTCTCTACATTTAAACCCAATGTTATTTCTAGATCTTTGTTAGAATTCATTTTCAACTGAGTTCAATTCAAACCCAACACTAGTCATTCAAACCCAGTACACCCACTGGATTAAAAACTCACACGGCATTTTCTTCTCCTCAACACAATCATTGCTGAGTCTGCTTGCTAGCCATGCTACTGAGCATGGTCACTCTCCTCTTGCTCTCTACCCACCTACAAGGTCAGCATCCTCAACCTATTGGTAATTCAAATTCCCACACTTCACAAGTTGGATTCTGCTTACCTTTTCTAATCTTCCAGCTAGTCACATTTACTCAGCTTCCCTGCTGATCTCTTTTTAAGGGATCTCCTTGTTTTATAGCAATATATTGTCTTAAAAGGTTAATTATCAACTTGAAATCTAGTCAGTTTCTTAAAATGAGTAAAGTCATTTCAGGGACTACATGCATGTGTCCATCTGCCTGCTTCTACACACACATTTTCACACCTGAAAAGTTGCCATCTTCCCCCATTATGCAAAAAATCCATGTAAAACAGTGAAAAGATTACTATGGAGAAAACAATTTTTTAAAGTGTTGTCAACTACACAGAGTAAACAAACTGAGGAGTTTTCCTCTTTAATCTCTGAGCAATAGCAATGTAAAGGACAAGATTAAGAGCCTCAATTATCCAAATAATTAACAGAATCAGATTAAATGTGAATATTTAAAACTCACAGCTGTACTTTCATGCAACTCCCTTTCAAAAGACTGGAGCATCCAAGACCCAAGTAGTAGTATATCCAGCTCCACAGACTGGAGCACACTGAATGACTGGCTGGCTTCCATATGAGAATCATCAGTAAAATGGTTACGAACATCAATATTTACATGGTAATTGCAATTACGCTGGACATTCACATTCAGTTGATGGGGATGGCAGTGTCCTGCTCCTTAGCACTGTTTCCAGCCCTGCACTACTTCGGCTGTGCTTCAATCTGAAGGCTTTTCAGAAGCTAAACTTCCATTTTAAAGAGTTGTGAGCTAGCTATGAAGAAAAGGTAAAATCATCAGGAAATCCCTATATAGTCTAGAAAACCCTCCAAATAGAGTAAAAGCCTAAATCTGGTGCAGAACTTTTTTTCTTGATCGAACAGTAACTTTTTTAGTTGAAGATTTCCACAGCCTTCCTCCACTCTTGGCATGTATATTGACCCAAATGGCCAGCACATAAACTGTTAACTTGAAACAGTTTGAAATTGGTTCAAACTGTTTTCCCATTCCCCTTTTGTAGGCAAGGCTTCAATTACTTTGCTTCCATTTCCCTTTTCTTTCCCCATCTCAGAGATGATTAATGTTTGCAGAGCACTTTGAAAACTAACACCAAAGTGCTAAGTGGTAGTAACTTTTTCTCAGAAGAATGCTCAGTAACTTGTCCACCTTGTCTCTCTCCTATCTTTGGACCAACATGGCTACAACACTGCAAATACAGCACATGCACTAACAAGTATTGAGAACTGGTGGCACGCTGCATACTGAGTTATTTCAGATACGTTGTCATATATTCATCCCTAGGATCCCAGCTCATGGTCTAATCAAGACAAGCAAGGGGAAGGAGGTAGAAGAAGAAAAAACTAGGAAGAAGTCAAAGGAAATCAGTACTTGTTCTGACAAGACTCTAGTGAAATGAAACAAGTCTGCTGCAATATGAAGTATTTGGTTTTACATCACACTTTAGTCAGACTATGCCTACGCCTTCCTAAGTACACTTCCTCTAACAGAAACATAAGTGTTACTTTCAAACGGATATGAGCAATGAGGGCAAAGATTACTCTAAATCTGTCTGCATTGTATTTAATTCTTATACAGGGTGTCTCCCTTTTTTGGGGGGGGGGGGGGGAGAGAGGTTCTGTTCCATATTGTGGACCACTTTACAAACGGTAACCGCAAAGGAAAAACAGCAGTCTGACACAAATGCAGCAACCCTGGCTCAATGCATCATGAGTGCCCCAGATGTCATTCTGTCCCTATAAGTCTCAGATATTTTGTGAATACTAGGATGCAAAGACTGCTGAGATTCAACCATCACCTAGGGAAGAAGCAGGTGTGGTGTTTTGTTAAAAGTTAGTTTTGCTTGACAGAATTTGGTATGGTGCTTCAAATGCTGTATGTGAAAGATGCTGAAACTTGACTTCTGTAGTCAGAAGCTTGATCTTTTCAGTAGGCTTCCGATATTGCAATCCGTCATGCCACATGCACAAGAATGACATTTTACAGTGAGCTGTAAGTTACACACATTAATATTTAGAAGATAATTAAATACTTAAAATGTTTGTTGTGCTATCACTCTTTTTAAAAAAATAAGAGTATTTTGCACAGACACAAATATACTATATCATGAGGAAGATTATTATACACACACAAACAATGAAACAATGGGTGTTGCCATACACACTATAATGAGAGTGATCAGCTAAGGTGAGCTATTACCAGCAGGAGAGAAAATTTTTTTGTAGTGGTAATCAAAATGGCCCATTTCCAGCAGTCAAAAAAAAGTTTCTCTCTCCTGCTAGTAATAGCTCACCTTAACTGATCACTCTCATTATAGTGTGTATGGTAACACCCACTGTTTCATGTTTTCTGTATATATATATATATCTTCCTACTGTATTTTCCACTTCATGCATCCGATGAAGTGGGTTTTACCCCATGAAAGCTTATGCTCAAATAAATGTGTTAGTCTCTAAGGTGCCACAAGTACTCTTGTTCTTTTTGCGGATAAAGACTAAGACGGCTGCTACTCTGAAACCTGAGAAATAAGACACTCCTCTCCCCCCAGGCATTAATTATGCCCCATTTTCTCCTGGGTTTTGAATGCATCAGACCATTCTAAATTCAAAAGAGACTTAGCCTCTACTATAGGCTACACAAACAAATTTCAAGATTTAGGATCGTTACATAGATATCAATAATATTTTTTGATAAACTTGCTGGAGACTAACATACTGCCAGAGAGAAGTCAACTACTTGCCAGGGAGGTGGGAGAGAGATCAAGTGTTCCTACAGTCTCTCTAGTCAAATACATAGTCCCAGTGCTGTAGATGCTCAATGCATGTACCTCCCACGGGTTTCAGTGAGAGTTTCACATAGTAGGGAAGGAATTCAGCCCTTAACAATGAATATTTTAATTAATCAAAAAACCAGCAATAACTTCCCCAATACGAAATGCCAGTAAATACTAACAGAAACCCTCCAGGACAAAACAGATTTAAATATGGGGGGAGGGGAAAGAGAAAGAAAGAGGAAAATCCCACCACATGTTTTCCCAGTCAAGTGACAACACTGCTATGAACAGCATTTCCCATTCTTCTCTCCTTGAAATCTGTTTGCATTTGCAGTGTTGCCAGGGTAATAGCAATTTCAACCAATTTAAGAATTGCTAAGCAACCTGGAGCAGCTAACAGCAACAGCATGCATGTTCAGCTAGGCTATTTTAGGACGAAGTAGTCACTTTTTAAAAAAAAAAAAAACTTAAGAACACCCTTTTGTTAAATGATTGTGCCAGCTGTGATCAGCCAGCCAAAAGAAGAGGTAATCTTGGATCAGAGTGGCTTTCAGTGGATCAGGCTTTGAGATGAATGAACAGAGAAGGAAGAGAGAGAGTCATGTTGTGCCCAGAGGCATCAGTGCCTCCAGGTCATCACAACTCAGCAGAATAATCCAGGAGAAGGGAAATCTGAAGCAGATGGCAGCATCAGCAATATGTTAAATTGAGATGCTGCTAAATACAATCTCATGTGTGTTCTGCTTATTATCCACAAATATCAGTGTCTAATCATAGTAAATGTACTGGCCTATGGTTACTCAGCTGCTGCACTACTGAGTTCTGAAATGTCTGTGTCCCCTTCCCCATTAAAAAATTGTACTTACATTGATAATTAACTGGCTAATGGCTGTCAAAGCCACAAAGGAGCAAAGAAACTGGTGAAGCTGAAGGCTGCTGCGGCAAAGGGAAGGGTGGACTGAGCCACAGAATCTAAAAGGTTTTGGAAAAATTATACAAATTCCATAAGCAACTGCCATTGAATATCTGATCACTTAGATTTCTCTACCTACACAGTCTTGTGCCAGATTGTTCAGGACTTCGGATAATCATAGTTACAAAGTAAAACACCAGGAAGCAGTTATAAAACAAAGATCCAGGGCCGGCTTTAGCAAGTGCGGTGCCCGATTCGTACTCACCCAGCAGCGCTCCAGGTCTTCGGCAGCGGGTCCTTCACTCGCTCCCGGTCTTCGGTGGCACTCAAGGGCCTGCCGCCGAAATGCCGCCGAAGACCCGGAGCACGACTGGGTGAGTAAAAATTTAAAAAAGGCGCTGGCGCGGGGCCCAATTCCAGGGAATTGGGTGAATAGGCCTAAAGCTGGCCCTGCAAAGATCATATGTGCACTCTGTAAGGAAGCACAGGCTTGTTCAGACACCACTGGAATCCCAGCCACAGAAGAACATGATGTTTACACAAAAACACAGAGCAAGAGTATATTATAGGAATTTAACACAATCAGTTCCTCAATTCCAAAAATGAGAGAGACAGAAGTAAGGAAATACTCTTTGGTTAAGAAAGTTGGGTGGGAAGCAACATTTTTGTTCCTTCTTGCCTCCCCAATGTGCACTATACACAAATGCCTTTAGTGAAGAGTTTTTCTAAAGACATACTGTGGTATCTTTCAGAGCTAACTGTCCCAGTTCCTGACTGTTTCTTGGAAAAAATACCCTCCCTTGCTCTGAAGCTGCTTGAAGACAGATATATGCATATGCATTTGAGTGAAACCAAATCCTGGTTTCCAAGATTTGTTAGCCCCAAAACACTGCTTTCTCCTTCAGACCATTAAAACAATTAAATATACAAATTGTCTCCAAGAAAATCCTGATGGGACTTTTTGTGGTGAACAACAAATTCTGAATTTCAAACTCAGAGACAGCATCCCTTAAACCAGTGGTCACTAACTGGTCGATCGCAATCGACTGGTCAATCCTAAAGGATCTCCCAGTCGATCGCAATCTCTAGCGGTGCAGCAGCGCTGCCGCTAAGGCAGGCTCCCTGCCTGCCCAGGGCCCACACCGCTCCCAGAAGTGGCCAGTGAACCCTGCGGCAGGGGGGACAAGGGTCACCCTCCACACGCTGCTCCTGCCCTCAAGCACTGCCTCCACAGCTCCCATTGGCTCCCTGTGGCCAATAGGAGTTGTGGGGGCAGCGTTTGCAGAGAGGGGCAATGCGAGAAGCCTGCACCCCCTCCCGAACCCCAACCCCCGACCCCAGCTCAGTGAAAGTGAGAGAGAGTGGGGGAAAGCGAGTGACTGAGAAAGGGGGGGATGGAGTGAGTGGGGCAGGGCTTTGGGGAAGGGGTGGGGTAGATCCTGGGTTGCCCTTAAATTCAAAAAGTGATCTTGGGTGTAAAAAAGTTGGAGACCACAGCCTTAAACAAATCAGATACAAGACTATTGCAGAGGGATTGGATAATGTTAATTTGCTAGCTCGCTCACTCCTTTCAATATGCCTCCTTCCACTTCACTTCATACTAGCCATACTAAGTCAATGTCAATTCATGGCTTGCCCAGTAAGAGGTTCTGCAGGAATGAAGCAATTCTCAGTCTTTCCTTTTATCTCTGGATATGAAGGAAGTTACCTCCACAAGGGATATATTAAGAAAGGTATTCAGTATACTCCCACTTAGGTTGCAAGTAGGAAGCACATGGAGGCAGAACTATTTTTCCAGTAAATTTAGATCCTGGCTGTTTGGCCTGAAGACTGACACCATAGCTGTCTATACTATAGCACAGGCAGCAGTAGTGCAAGCTCCTCACAAACTCCACATCTTGACAGTGTGCATCAGTTCTAACCTGGGGGAAATCACCTTAAGGTAAATGAGTTCAGCTGCTCCTGCTGAGAATGCCCATGACATGATCCATTAATTAGCGCAATTTTTTTATTATTATATGTAAATATAAAATTCAGACACTGGTCCTCTGGGAACTGGACTGTGATCAACTCATTTCACAAAAGCAAATGAATCATTTTCAGTTACTATCAACCAAGGCTGGATTAGAACCAGTGACTCCAAGGTGAAAGGTTGTGTTTATCCCATCCCTGATTCCTTGAGTCACCATCCTCCAGGCCTTCATTTAAAAATAAAAAAAGAACATTCTTGCAACACATGCAGACAGAAAACAGAAAATTTAAAGGGACAGATGGGTGTGGTGCCACAACTGTATCCTGCCCCAATTACCTTAACGAGTAGGGGACAGGCCATCTTTGAAGATCACCTGAAATCTTTTCACTGTTGCCTTGAGCAAATCTGCCAATATAAGATCCAAAACAAAACATGTTGGGGCCAGCAAGGAAATAGCAAGAAATCTTATCAGACTAAAGGTCTGAACAGCTGTTTGTTAGGGCTTAGAAGAAGGAGCAAGAATGAGCATGTCTGTGTAATTACATCGAAAATAGCATCAGCTGTACAATGACTGATAAATCCATGTAGATAAAGGCAATTCCCCCATTAGCCTTAAAAAACCCACTCTCATCCAGGACCATATTTCTAATGCTCTATAGATATTTTCCTCAAAAAAAATTCATTTTACTCAGTCCAGGTTTAAACAAAAGCTCATAAAAATCATTATCAAATTACCTTTATTTCTTGAATACATGAATAGCAGGTTCAGAAATACAGACCAGAATCCTAAATATTTTCAAATATATTTCATAATCCAATGCTTATAAGAGGCGTCCTGTGGCTTTCAAACTCTTTGAACATTGCAACGGAAGTCTGGGTGTGCATAAAAACAAAAAATACAAAGGACTGGGGTATCAGAAGTGTCACTCGTCACAGTTTTAGGAAACTCATGGTGTGGTATTTACTAAACTAATCCTGCTCAAAAACATGAAAATAACCCCCTTTTCCCATCAAAATCTGTACTAAAGCCCTGCAGTGGGTGAGAGGGGAAGAATTCCTTCCAATTTCAAGAGCAGCAATCTATTAAGCCTTGAACTGGTAAAAGTCACCAAATGAGCATCTAATCCCATTTATACCCTCCCCAAATATTGTTTGTGTACAATTTACTGTCCACTTTGTGCAATATTCCTTTAAAGGTTTCACCCACAGTATAAAGTAATTTCCTCTGGCACTCTAGAGCAACCACTACCATCCAAGAGCAGAGCAAAGGGTCGGTTTTATTTTATTCACATAGGCTAGTGAAGTTGATCCAGCAGTTCAAAAGCCATTAGAGTTATTAATACAAAGACCTTTATTGTGGAAAGCAGGGGATTTGGAGGAAAACTAATTTACAGGTACTGAAGAGGTATAGTCCCTGAAGTGTTTTCCCCCCCCCCTCTTATCAGACTAACCCATCTGTGTGGGTCATGAGCAGAGACTGCCAGAAGTTTTCTAGGCCCATTCACCCTCTCCAATCATGAGAATTTCACATGCTCTGAATTCCCCAGAATTACACCAATCTGAGTTTAACTTCCCTACCTTCCTCCTCAATGGTCCCCAATTTGGAATCCCAGTTTCTTCAATGTGGTTTTCAGCTCTCTGAATACTAACATGACATCCATTTCAATGTCAAGGCCAGCAGAGGATATCAAATTATCCAAGATCTTTTACTCCCTTTATTTTCATTGCGACACCTGCCTACATCAACCTATGGATTTCCAGCTGTTGCAAAAATCTAGGCAGTTTCATCTGCAGCAATGATCCTGGTATACTTTAGAACAGTGGTGGGCAACCTGCGGCCCGTTAGGGTAATCCACTGGCAGGCCATGAGACAGTTTGTTTACATTGACTGTCCGCAGGCACGGCCGCCCGCAGCTCCCAATGGCTGTGGTTCGCTGTTCTCGGCCAACAGGAGCTGCGGGAAGCAGCGCAGCCCACAGGGACATGCAGGCCGCAGCTTCCATTGGCCAGGAATGGCAAACCACGGCCACTGGGAGCTGCGGGCAGCCATGCCTGCGGACAGACAATGTAAACAAACTGTCTCGCAGCCTGCCAGCTGGTTACCCTGATGGGCCACGTGCGTCCCACGGGCTGCCCACCACTGCTTTAGAACATATTAACATTCTACCCAAGATGACTGGTTTGTTAGCCAAAGGTATTAAGGACAGAATAGGTAGAGAAATTTATTCTTCTCATCCCTAAATGTGGCCCTATCACTTGAGACCTAAGGCACACTGGTGGAGAATAAATGGGTAATAAATAATGTGGGAGAAGTTTGCACTGGTGTTGCCCATGCTTTACCAGTTCTGTGGTAAAGGATTCAGCCTCCACTACAGTCAAATAGGCCCCCCCCTTGAAAAAAAAGGAGTAATGCTGAACAGAACCAGTACATTGGAAAAATCTAAAACAAACCTTAAGCCTGGCTTTACAGCCTCTCTGTCAGTGCTACTAGAATTGAACTAATGCTTTTCTGTCTCTTTGGACTCCATTACAGCAAACTTTTACCAAATTAGTAACCAGTCTGTAACAGATACAGGTGACTATATTTAGCCTATGGCCAAAAATGATTGTTTAACACATGGCTCCTGATCCTGAGGTCTACCCTGTATCATCCCTTCTTTTGGGCAGGTTTATATCACAATTGCCAGGCCATAACTGAGTTCTAACATGACAATTCTTCTGTTTAGACAGAATCGCCTGTCTGTGTATAACTGAGTGAGCCAGCCTACCTACCATAAAAGCGTTCAGATACAAGCATGGTATAAGAACTTGTATAGAACAGTCTCAGTACAGGAAAACATCCCATATGAACATACTGTATTTAACACACTTCTCTGTACTGAGACCAGCAGCTGAGGTAGTATGGGTAGAAACAAGGTTGTTTCTACAAAATAATACAAACTGGGCTCTTCAGCAAGATTCAAGCCAACTCTAACTTTCTTATGACTAGAAAATGCTTCTACATGGATGCACTCAGTGTTGGATGCAACTACAACAGCACGTCAACGTCTGTTTACACTTGCAATGGTACTAGTATAGATGTGTCCTGTGTTTTTCTCTCTTCTGGGAAGCTGTCAGGTCTCTATAGGGGTTTCCAAAATTCCATCTTCAGTGGAGTAGGGCAATGACAGTGACCATCACGGATAGTGACAACAAGGCAACGGTAAATTTAAAGATACACTACAAAAGAGCAAATAGGGTTTGAAAACAAAGGTATGAGACTGCCCTCTCCAAAGGGGAAATACATTTATACATACCTTGCTTACAGTTCCCACAAACACACACAGTTTGGTTCCATGCCAGCAGCCCCTCTGATCACTGAAAAGGGGAAAAAAAAAAAAAAACAAAACACAAATTCAAGGCTCTTCATACACAAAACAGCCCACATTCTGTTTCAGCATGAGACAGAGTTCCTCCCAGAGGGTTTTTTGTCACTAGCTTTAAGTATTTTGGTACACACAATGACAAAAGTAGGACTGCAACAGGTAAATACCACCTACCATTTTGGCAGTTGCACTCTTAGCACTGCCAAGGTAGCACTTCTAGTTCAGTTTGGTTGATCTTTCAGTTCCAAGGAACACACTGTCTTGAGACCTCGAGTGCCAACAATATTCAGTACATAAACTGCCCCTCCCCCAACCAGCCCAGCCCTAAACACAAAATGAGGAATCTGGGAGAACATTATGACTAGTTTATTTCTTATGTTGTCCTCTCTTCTGTTTGGATGGGTAAGAAAAGGCAGCATACTTGCCATGACTTTGCCAAGGTTGCAACAGGAATCTTAGATTTCTGCAGACTTTTTCTTGAAACCTTACATGTGATGTTGAGTTAAACATGTAGCATTAAAAACCCCTATTTCTGCTTGGTGCCATAGCCTGAATATGAACATATGCCAGAAGCACTAACTAAGGTGGACTAGAAACTAAAGTTAGTCATTATTTCAGATCCTCCTTAAAGCCTGTTATCTTAACGAGAAGACAGCAAGGATGGAAACAGGTTTCCAACCACTAACTGTGGGCTCTCCTCACTTACATCCATCCTCCATACAGATAACTTTCTGAATAAAATGATGAGTAGCCATACGAAGGACTCAGGCTACATCTACACTACAGCCAGGATTGACGCTCTGAGATTGATCCACCAGCGGTCAATTTAGCAGGTCTATTGAAGACCCACCAAATTGACAGCAGATTGCTCTCCAGTCAACCCCTTTACTCTACCTCCAACGAAAAGAGTAAGGTAAGTCAACGGGAGAGTTTCTCGCATAGACCCCACGATAACTTGACCTAAGGTAAGTCGACTCCAGTTACATTATTCACGTTGGTGGAGTTGCATACTATAGGTCAGTTTTCCGCAGTAGTGCAGACATAGCCTTAGATACAAAACTTTACTCTGCTTTCTACTCCAAAATACATTTCTGTTTATAGTAAGGGCTACAAAAACCATCATCAGCACCCCTCTAAAGAGGTGGAGGAAATCAGTGCAGTCAGTGGCAGATTATCACATCATCTCTGGGAAAAAACAGCCTCTGCTTCCCACTGTATAGGCTTCAGCCCTGACAGTCCTGGAGACATTATGAAGTAACAAAGCAAGGCTGAAAAATATGTTGGGGATGTGCAACAGAAAATATGAGCATCAGACGGGAGGATAGGGTCAAGAGAACTGAAGATACACATGACCCACACTTAGGTGCTTGGACAGTTACGAAACAGGCCCAAACTTAAAAAACAAAAAAAAAACACCTCACTCCACTGCCTAAAAGCTGAGAAGGGAAAGACATATCCAAGGCAACTGCAAAAATATAAATTTGTTAGAAAGAATTCCACTTCTACCTGGGCAACCATTGTTCTGGAGGCAGCACACTGCAAGTTGGTTAAACTATTGCCACACTAATCTAAACTGATGCAAATATTAAACTTGAAGATCTTGCCATTTTAAGATCTTCTGACAGAATTTGAACTGTCACTGTGAAAAACATATTTCTATCCTTCTTCACATGAACTCGGTATGCTGCAGCACTGTCCAGCCTTGCCAGTTTCCAGCCAAATCAACTAAGATGGCCCCCACTCCTTACTAAATTCAGCTCAGTGAGTTATTAACTTTTAGACCTACTTCTGACCATTTAAAATTCAACACAAAATGCCTGCTTATGAAAATGGACACATCAGAAGTCAAAACATCTTTTCAGAAAAGATTTTCAGAAAAGATTTTGCCAAATTCATGGGATTGTATTTACTACCCGACAAAGGAGGTGGGGGATGTACATGCTTTTTCCTAGGCTAGGCAAGGCTAAAAAAATTATTCCTGAAGACTCAAAACACCTTGGAAAGTCTCCTACACACAAAGGTAGAGAATGATGGAAGAAAAAGTTTAGTCTCTCACTTTGCTGCATAAAAAGCCTTGTTATTTATTGATTTGCTAAAATGATTCTGCTAGACTTCCTTATATCATTTATGGAGATTATGCCCTAAAAATTGGGTAATGGAAAGCTCTGAAGAACATTCGTATGTGTGCATTTCCTGAGATTTTTTTTTGTTTCCAACATATTGTACTGATAACTCTTATTTACTTTAATTTATATCTCCCTTTTTCTTTTACCAGTAGACCATAAGTCACCTCTAGAGCAACTCCACTCACATGAAAATTGAGAGGAGCTGGTAAGACCTTTCAACTAAATAACTCCTGCTGGCCTGTCAATTTTTGGTCACTGGGTAACACTTAACAGAATTATATGGCATGTCCTTTTTTGATTTTAAGAGCCTAAAGAGAGGAAGCAATGGAAAGAGATTTTCAGTGTCTCAGTCACGGAGCAAAGATTAATCTGATAACTGTTAATTATTGATGGAAAATATTTTAAATTATATTGCTTTATTGCCTGTCTCTACCAGGACATGATCAAAAAGTAAGTACTTTTCTACTCCTTTTTGCCTTTAACTATAAGAAATCACTGCAGGCAAAATTCTACCACCTAAGTTTTCCTGAAGAAAAAAGTAGTGTCATCATCGCTAAGAAATGCAGAAGTATCATCTTGCTAATAAACTTCTCCATCCAATGGAAATGTTTATACACCACTGTTTACATGTTCAGGCCAAAACTGCTGCTATTCCAGTGATTACAATGGGTTATTTGCCTTCGCTGGTGACTTGGAACTTGGGAGTGGCTGAACAGCATGGAAATTTACCAACTGGCACAAGTCTCTGATCTGAATGTGGCAACTGAGGTTCTGTACCCAATTGTTCCTGCAGCCAAACTGCCTTTCAGATTGAACCTATATTTTTAAAAAGCCTTTAAGAGAATTGTACTGGTGATCAGTACCAGATGGACAGTCATAAAACAGTTTCTCTATTTCTCCCCTGAAAAGGTAGAGTACAAGGACTCAGTACATACTCCTCCTCCTCTACTTCCAGCCACAAAAGTGCAGGAACCCCAAGTTAGGTATGTTTTCACTGCAGAGTTAACTTGAGTTATCTAAACTCAAGTTACTCCTCTTGAATTAGTCCAGCTCAAGTGAGAGCAGACACCTCAAAATAACACTCAAGCTGTTGTGCTCACACAGGCACTGATGTGTGTGTGGAACAGACTTCTGGGGGCACAGCCCAGGGTTCCATGTACCTGCAGTAAGCTTAGCCACTTTATAAATTCTTTCCCATTGCTCTCAGATGCAAATCTAATCCTTACTTGCTGCTTTTATAAACTAAATTAGAAAATGGAGCTGCTGGAGATTTTAAAAACGGTGCCACTGAAGAGATTACAATCTGTTACACATCTGTGTAGGAATGAGATTTTATCCCAACATTTCTAAAGAAAACAAACCCTCCTGGTTTGCATTTATATAAAGTGGGTTAGGAAAATTAAGGCAATCAGTCCCAAGCAAGTCAGCAAATGGTGCATATAAACCAACTTGAATTCTGGCAGACTACCAGAATTAGAGTCTTCACCCTCTTATACAGCTACTATTCTCGGTCATATTCTAACATACATAATATACACAGACTATCTTTGGGTCAATGCACTAATAGGGCACAAGACAAATAGTTTGTTATACTGACGCTCACACTGGCTCCTGCTGTGGGAAATCTCTCCACTAATACTACATCCCTGGAATTTATTTATTCTTAACAGATTAGGAACTGTTCTTATTATGTTACAGAAAATTGAGTCCCCTTTGGATTGTGCATAGCAGAGGAAGAAAACATGGGAGACCAAGAGTCATGACAGAAAAGGAATACTTTTAGTCAATAAGAAAAAGAGTGAACTGTTTATTCGGTGGCCAAAACCACACTGGTATTAGGTCTCAGTCCATAATAAAATAATACTTGCATAATGATTTTCATCTTTCAGGCACTTTACAAGCATTCATCTTTAACAGACAATAGGAGAGAAAGAATTCTCCATTTAATGAAACGGAGAATTAGAGGTTAAATAATTTTCCCAATTCCATAAAGGTTGTTAGTGACAGAGCCAGGACCAGAAGTCTGGAGCACCTGGCTCCCAGTCCTATGTTCAATAAACACCTAAAAATTCACCTTATCAAAAATTCAAGTAAACCACCAATGTGGTGATTTTTTAAGTGCGGTTTGACAACTTTGGGCTACCAAATACATGCTACACATCCGGATTACAAAGTGATGCATTCCTTATCCTGCTCTTTGCCTGCCCAAGAAGAGAAGCCAAATGCATGTGACTTCTATATGCAGTTCAAAACAATCCCCTCATATGTTTTGTTTCCTCCCTCTGATTAATTGTGCACCTGAGGTCTCCTGACAAAATGGTTTTCATGGACCACAATTATTTGAATGGTATGGGACAGGAATCTACATGCCTTTCCTATTACGAAAGGAGGACCAAACTGAAAGAGAAGGCTTGCCTATGAACAAGACTAAATGAAACAGGACTAGAATTCCACCTGAGAGGCAGCACATAACAGTACTTTACAAACAGACCAAAAGGAAACCCCCAATAAGCAACTCATAATTCAGTTTCTAAGCTTTAAAGAGCATGTTAATTTTTAATAAATTAATTCCATTCTTAATTTTTAAAAGATTTATTTAAAAATTTAACTAATTAATCTGACAATGCCTGGAACTACAGAGGTGGTGTAATGATAGTATGAAGCACAGAAGAGAGCCCAACAGAAAAGAGCATTATACAGATTATATCCATTACTTTTGATTTCTTAAATATAAAACTGAATCTAGGATACAAAATAGAAGATAACCAAATTTAAGATATCATTTCCAAAGACAAACTAAGTGATCAAAACATAAGTTTGTCTCAAAACATAAATTGATATGGATCAATAATGGGGCTGAAGAGGATGAACTACTGTTACTGCCATTGTCTCTCACTGCCAAAAACATGACATCATGGCAGAAAGAAGGCTCCCATATAAAGAATGCATGTCATTTATATCCTTTAAGGACACACTGCTAATCCAACCTGCACTTAAAAATCTCAAGAGCATTAACAGACCAGCACCTCAGACAGGAGGCTGAAAATTAAAACTGTTCTCATCCCACTCCCATTCATTTTCCCTAAAGGAGCTGCACTCCAAAGTGGATGGGGGAGGAGGGAAAGGGGACAGGCAATGTACATATGTAATTAACCATGTGTTCTCTTCCTGAAGTGCAGAATGGTACTAGCTGAAGGTAGCCAGAAAAGAAAATTCACCAAAGTGGCTGGTTGAGCAGACATTCATCCATTTCATATGCCAGTTTGAGTTTACAGTTTCAGATCAGATGCTGCTGAGGTGCATTGATGAGTGTGAGTTCAGCATGAAACAATTACATTTCACTTGCCTGGAGCAAGGATTTGGTAGTTCCAGATGAACAGATTAATTTTCCTATCATATAACACTACCTCCTCTTCAATCTCCCAGGAAAAGAGCTGACCATCACCCCAACTTTGCTAAAAAAAAATCCTATGTATTACACTACACAGTATTATTCCTTTAAAGACTTACTAAACACTAGATCTAGTTACAAGTAAAATCACCAAAAACAATGAGGAGTCCTTGTGGCTCCTTAGAGACTAACAAATGTATTTGGGCATAAGCTTTCGTGGGCTAAAACCCACTTCATCAGATGCATGGAGTGAAAATTACAGTAAGCAGAATATATATTCTAGAACATGAAAAGATGGGAGTTGCCTTACCAAGTGGGGAGTCAGTGCTAACGAGCCAATTTGCTTAAGGTGGAAGTGGCCTATTCTCAATAGTTGACAAGAAGGGGTGAACACCAAGGGAGGGAAAATTACTTTTGTAGTGCTAATGAGGCCAATGTAATCAAGGTGGCCCAAGTAAATCAGTATGTTTCAGAAGGCATCTTACACATAATAGTGAATTATTAGGAATGGAGCAGCTTGACAGCATGAGAGGCAGAAGACTCAAAGTTGTTATACCTTGTATTTGAGTATATTTGGGTAGAAAGCCTATATGAAACCACTTCATACACGTCAGATTCACTAAAGTAGAGATACATTTTTAACAGGTATAATGAAACCACCTTATTGTGAAGCAATTTCTCCCCTTCTCTCCCTCACCCCAGAATTTCAATTTAAGGAGCATGGAATTCCTCTCCAGAAAGAGATGGGTCAGCAGAGTGGACATCCAGGCTATGAGCTGCCTCTCATTCTGGTCCCCCTGGCCAGGAGAGAGTGAATACTCGCCCCTAAGTTACAGGGCTTTGCTGATACTTAAAGCCAGCCCTGGTGAAGGGTCACTGCAACTCTAACTGCAACTTGTATAATTTTTCAAAACACTGAACAATGTGGAAGTTTTGTTTTCCTATATTCACATACTTTAAGGCCAGACAGGACTATTATGATTGTCTACTCTGACATCTCGCACAACACAGGCCACAGAATTTCAACCAGTTTTGCATCACTATAAATTTACTAGATACAATTTAATTTTAAGCAGGTTCCACTGTATTTCTAAAAACATTTTAGGTATTTGTTTAATATAGTGAAACTTGTCTGAATCAACCACTCAAGGAACTGACAAATCCTTAACTTATTGAAGGTAATTTTCTATTATAGGTGCAGAAGAGTTGTATTCTGGGTAACAGTGAATACTCTGGGGTAGTCTCTTGATTGAATATTCTCATAAAGGTGGTCTCTTGTATAGGTGTTACTACAGAACAATTCTCAAATATTTTCATAGTGTGGACCACTTATTAGGATAGAGCCCCTCTGTTGCACACCTCTCCCAGCCACCCAATTCAAACCGTCCCTGTAAAATTTAGAGACTGATGTAATTAAAACAATATTAGTATAGTATTAATGAGATGGGATGGAAAAACTCCCTTTAATGAATGGGAACAGTTTCTGAGTTACATTTCCCACCCCCCATTCTATATTTGGGCTGCTTATTTCCTCTATCTGGATGTAAGACTTCACTTTTATTGGGGCCAGTCACCTTTTGTTGCTTACAGCTCCCATGACTCTAATCACCATAACTAACTGTAGTCTGCTTCAGTTTTCCTGTACAGCTATTATCCCTGCAATTGAGGGTAATCTGCAATATGATCAGAGATCAATGGTAAGAGAAATCAAGAAGTCATATTTTGTTTGCAAAGCAAGGATACCCTAACTCAGGGGTTGGCAACCTTTCAGAAGTGGTGTGCCGAGTCTTCATTTATTCACTCTAATTTAAGGTTTCGTGTGCCGGTAATACATTTTAACATTTTTAGAAGGTCTCTTTCTATAAGTCTATATTATATAACTAAACTATTGTAAGTAAACAAGGTTTTCAAAATGTTTAAGAAGCTTCATTTAAAATTAAATTAAAATGCTAATCTTACGCCGCCAGCCTGCTCAGCTCGCTGCCAGCCTGGGGTTCCGTTCACCTAGGCCAGCAGCGGGCTGAGCAGAGCCTGCGGCCGCGACCCCAGACTTGGGGAGGGGGGTCCAGGGGTCAGGGCAGAGGGCTGGCGGAGGGGGTTCAGGGCAGAAGGCTGGGGGGAGGTTCAAGGGTCAGGGCAGAGGGCTGGGGGTGTGGAGGGGTGCAGGGCAGATGGCTGGGGGTGTGGAGGGGTTCAAGGGTCAGGGCAGAGGGCTGGGGGGGTGGAGGGGTGCAGGGCAGAAGGCTGGGGGGGTTCAAGGGTCAGGGCAGAGAGCTGGGGGTGTGTGGGGGTGCAGGGCAGAGGGCTGGGACTGTGGGGATGCAGGGCAGAATGCTGAGTGTGTGGGGGGGGTCAGGGTAGAGGGCTGGGGGTATGGGCGGTGCAGGACAGAAGGCTGAGTGGGGAGGTCAGGGCAGAGGGCTGGGGGTATGGGGGCTGCAGGGCAAAGGGCTGAGTGTGTGTGAGGGTCAGGGCAGAGGGTATGGGGGTGCAGAGAAGAATGCTGTGTGTGTGGAGGGTCAGGGCAGAGGGCTGGGGGTATGGGGGGTCTAGGGCAGAATGCTGAGTGTGTGGGTGGTCAGGGCAGAGGGCTGGGGTATGGGGGTGCAGGGCAGAATGCTAAGTGTGGAGGGTCAGGGCAGAGGGGTGCAGGGCAGAATGTTGAGTGTGTGGGGTGGTCAGGGCAGAGGGCTGGGGGTATGGGGTGCAGGGCAGAATGCTGAGTGTGTGGGGGGTCAGGGCAGAGGGCTGGGGTATGGGGTGCAGGGCAGAATGCTGAGCGTGTGTGGGGATCAGGGCAGAGGGCTGGGGCATGGGGTGCAGGGCAGAATGCTGAGTATGGGGGCAGAGGGCTGGGGTGCAGGGCAGAATGTTGAGTGTGTGGGGTGGTCAGGGCAGAGGGCTGGGGGCATGGGGGTGCAGGGCAGAATGCTGAGTGTGGGGGGGGCAGAGGGCTGGGGGTGCAGGGCAGAATGCTGAGTGTGGGGGGGTCGGGGCAGAGGGCTGGGAGTACGGGGGTGTAGGGCAGAATGCTGAGTGTGTGAGGGGGTCAGGGCAGAGGGCTGGGGTGCTCGGCTCATGGGGGTGCTCCCAGCCCCCTGCCCTGAGCGGCTCAGGACAGGGGGCTGGAAGGGATATGCCTGTTCCACCCCCTTTCCCCAGGCCCCATCCCTACCTCTCTCTGTGTCCTGCAGGGAGCTGCCTGCACAGTGCCGCTCTTCCCCCGCCCCCTCGCAAGGGCCATCAACTGATTGGCTCAGGGAAGGAGGGGGGCGGGGCAGGAAAGCACCACGCTGGGGGAAGAAGCAGGGGAGGAGGAAGCTTGGCTGCCGCAGAACCAAGCTTCTGCCTCCTGCCCCCACAGGGGAGAGTGGTGGGCTGGGGGCTGAGTGGGGCTGGGGGCTGGGACTGCAGCAGGCAGCTGTATGCCGCTCAGAATTGGCTCGCGTGCCATCTCTGGCACGCGTGCCGTAGGTTGCCGACCCCTGCCCTAACTGGTGGAAGATGCAACATTCCTGTTAGGATTTAGGGATACAAGGGTCTGTGCAAAATACAGATTTTTATGGAATGAACACAAGCAAAATGCACTAAGAGCCAAAGCATCCCCCTGCTTTACAATCAAAAGCAAGTACCAAACTTTGAATCCAAGGATCTCTTGTTACTTCATATTTAAGGGGAGAAGCTGCCATATCACTGTTATCATGATACTTTCAGACAACATTCACCCACACACACTTTCTGAATACCATTTCTTGCTGTAAAAAGAACAGGAGTACTTGTGGCACCTTAGAGACTAACATTTATTTGAGCATAAGCTTTCATGGGCTACAGCCCACTTCATCGGATGCATGCAGTGGACACACACACACACACACACACACACACAACATGAAACAGTGGGTGTTACCATACACACACTAATGAGAGTGATCAGTTAAGGTGAGCTATTACCAGCAGGAGAGAAAACAAACTTTTTGTAGTGGTAACCAAAATGGCCCATTTGCAGCAGTTGACAAGAAGGTGTGAGGAAGGGGGGGAGAAATGAACATGGGGAAATAATTTTACTTTGTGTAATGACCCATCCACTCCCAATCTTTATTCAAGCCCAATTTAATGGTGTCCAGTTTGCAAAATAATTCCAATTCTGCACTCTCTTGTTGGAATCTGTTTTTGAAGTTTTTTGTTGTAATATTGTGACTTTTGGGTCTGTAATTGAGTGACCAGGGAGGTTGAAGTGTTTTCTGACTGGTTTTTGAATGTTATAATCCTTGACGTCTGATTTGTGTCCATTTATTCTTTTACATAGAGACTGTCCTGTTTGGCCTATGATTCTATGACCATGTCAGCTAAAAGTTTGCATGGTGCAGTAGGGAACACATACACAGATGTAATGCACAAAGGTCTTTGCTATATGTTTTCCTCGCAAACATGATTTGCAATACTTGTTGCACCATCAGTATACACTAATGCAAAAAATCAGTTTTCACATGTGATCACTCTGCCTACATCAGGACATACAAGTATTTCTCATGCAAGGTTCTAGGGTTACCCAGGTGAAGAACCGGAGTCTTCTAGGTAGCTCCTGATCCACCATGCTGTTCGAGTTATTTTAAATATGCATTACCCACATAGAGAAAATCCTAGGCCTCAGCTAGGGACAGGGTACATACACGTCACTGAGAAAACTAACCCAATGCAGGTGCAGACAGCATGGAGACTTTCTGATGCACACACCATAATATAAACACAGCCCCCAGGACTGTAAATAATATGAGGAAACAGTTGCTAAACATTAAGTGGGAGTACATAGGAGGAAAGGGAAAGATACAGCAGGTCATTACAGGAGGGGTTACGAGCAGTGGGGGAATTCAGTACTTCAGGTGTCTTAGAGAGGGAATACTGCAGCACGCTGGAAGAGGGCTCATCGGGGGTGACATATTTGACGGGCAGACTCATAGGATGATGAGATGTTTTATTAGAGCAGAGAGGCAGGAGGAAGAAATGAGGTGTCTCAACTTTGGGGGGCGGCTCATGAGGATGAGGTAGTGAGAGATGAGATGTTACTGGGGGGCAGAAGAGACGTCTCTCTCTGGGGGGCTCATAAGGGAATGAGGGGAGAACGAGGGATCTCAACAAGGGGGGGGCAGCAACAAAGCATCTCACTGGGAGGGCTCATGGAGGGGCCTCTTCCTGCGCTGGGGGATATGGGGTGTCTCCCTGGGGAGCTCAGGGGGGGTCTCCCTGCGCTGGGGGATATGGGGGGTCTCCTGGGGAGCTGGGGGTCTCGGGGTCTCCTGGGGAGCTCAGGGGTCTCCTGGGGAGCCTGGGGTCTCCCTGCGCTGGGCGATACGGGGTCTCCTGGGGAGCTCGGGGTCTCCTGTGCTGGGCGATACGGGGGTGTCTCCTGGGGAGCTCGGGGTCTCCCTGCGCTGGGGGATATGGGGGTCTCCTGCGCTGGGCGATATGGGGTCTCCTGGGGAGCTGGGGGGGGTCTCCGTGCGCTGGGCGATACAGGGGGATCTCCCTGGGGAGCTCGGGGGGTCTCCGTGCGCTGGGCGATACGGTGGGTCTCCCTGGGGAGCTCGTGGGGGGTCTCCCTGCGCTGGGTGATACGGGGGGTCTCCCTGGGGAGCTCGGGGGGGGTCTCCCTGCACTGGGCGATACGGGGGGATCTCCCTGGGGAGCTTGGGGTCTCCTGCGCTGGGTGATACGGGGGTCTCCTGGGGAGCCTGGGGTCTCCCTGCGCTGGGTGATACGGGGATCTCCTGGGGAGCTCGGGGGTCTCCTGCGCTGGGTGATACGGGGATCTCCTGGGGAGCTTGGGGGTCTCCTGCGCTGGGTGATACGGGGTCTCCTGGGAGCTCGGGGGTCTCCCTGCGCTGGGTGATACGGGGGGTCTCCCTGGGGAGCTCGGGGGGGGTCTCCCTGCGCTGGGTGATACGGGGGTCTCCCTGGGGAGCTCGGGGGGGTCTCCCTGAGGCAGTGAGTGCGGAGGGAAAGGCGCCGCAGACAGCGAGCAGGGACCCGGTCTCCGGGGGAGGGGGGGCGCAGAACCATCCGCGGCGCTAACAGGCGGGGAACGGGCCCCAGTGTCTCCGAGGAGGGGCGGATCCCGCCCCCCTACATGGAGGGACCCTGCAGCGGGGGGGGGGGGTCTTGGTTGTCTCAAAGCCTGAGCCTCACACTCACCTGGTCACGGCTCCATCCCGGCCTCAGCATCGCCTCGCCCCCTGCCGGAGCCGCCGCCCCCCGAGAATAAACTTCCCCGAACTGGTGGTAACCCTGCCTCGCCGCCGCCGGCTCCTCAGCCACGGAAACTGTCCCGCCCCGCCCGCTCCTGGGCTAGATGATTGACGGCTCGTGTTGCCAATCGGCATGCGCAGAGGTAGTTGAGTGTCACGAACGCCAACCAGTGGCTGTCGAGCGGCCTGGGAAGCTAACGGACATGAATGGGAAGGGCAAGAGGGGATGGGACGGAACTACTTGTGACTGGCTTACAAAGCAGCCAATTAGAAGATAGAATTCATGACCTCGGCAGTAGGCGAGGTTAGAGCGTTTTGCCCTCCGGGGAACGAGATGTCTGGACTCTTAAAGGGATAGTACCCAGTGGGCCTCAAACTTCCCTCGAACTCCCTCCGTGTGTGCATGGGCGGCAGGGCACCGTCCGTGGGCGGCCTTACCAGAGGGAGGGCGGCACGATGAGTGCGGCAATGGAAATCTCGTTTCACCGACACTCTGCCCCACCCCCACACTGCAGGCCCAAAAAAGAGACATCCCAAAATACTGGGTCAGCACCTTAGTATAAATCTGTGCGGGGAGCCCAGGACTGGGACAGCAGGGGAGCTGCAGGGCAGGAGCAGGACACTGGCAGGGCTGGGCGGGGAGTCCAGGACTGGGACAGCAGGGGAGCTGCAGGGCAGGGTGAGGCTCCATCTTTCCACCATTCTGTAGAAAGCATTTTTTCAGCTGTCAGGTTTAGACTTGTGAACATTCAAATTATTTTTAATAACTTCTATTTAAAATATCAATTTTATTTGTAATCTTTTTTATTTGTATCCATTTAAATGTTCACAGTTGCAGGAATTTATGGGAGGGGGTCAGACAATAATTATTTAATTACAGTAGAAAATTATATTTAGAAAGCTAAAGCTTTATAACCTAACACACAAGTTGTCAACATCATGTCAAAATATACAAAATAAATACAGATACTCTCCAGGTTACGCAAACCCTACTTACGCAAATCCACACTTTCGGAAAAAGTTCCGTAAGTGCTGTAAACTAGATTTTTTATTTTATTTATTTATTTATTGTGTAATGGTCAGGTATATGTTCCCAACTTACGCACAATTCGAGTTCCGCAAGGCGTTCCAGATTGAAACGCTTGCATAAGTCAGTAAGCATCTGTAGCCTTAAATCAAACTGCTAAGTTCACAAGTTGTGTTTTTCTTCTTTGCCTGTTAGTAAATTACAATCATCATCTGTGGAAATACTGTTTAATTATTTGTTGTGTGTTTGGTGAAATCGACATTTACCAATTAAAATGGAATCTTTCCAAACCTAACCATATTGTACTGCAGACAGTCTATGACCTCTAGTGGTTAAAATTTACAACTCCGTCTCAGATGCAAATACAGCTACCAAGAAAAAAGAACGAGGAGTACTTGTGGCACCTTAGAGACTAACAAATTTATTTGAGCATAAGCTTTGTTGCAAGGATAGTTTCCTAGGTTAGTGTTTTTGTTGTATGGTGTGTGGTTGCTGGTGAGTATTTGCTTCAGATTTGGGGGCTGTCTGTAAACCTGTCTCCCAAGATCTGTGAGAGTGAGGGATCGTCCTTCAGGATAGGTTGTAGATCCTGTAACAAGGTTAGTTCCCTCAGTTAATTTAGTGAAAAGAGAAAAGTTTAATGCATTGAAATATACCCAAGGATGAAAATATTCTTAGGGAGTTTAAGGTTTAATGACAATTTAGGAATAATACTTATTTTCCTATCTATCCTATCTTATCTTCCCATCTATTCTAAAAATCACACTGGGGCACTCAGAGCAGAGTTTCCAAGAGGAGGGAAGGTGATGATGTCCTGTTTTCCTTCATCTCATCATATAGTGATAATACTCTTCCTGTTCTACTAGTATCTCTGGGGGATAAACAGATGCTACTAAAATTAGATATTTTAAAATCAGCAATTCCCAATAACTTGAATCCAACAGTCTTAAAAGAGCTGGCTGAAGAGCTCACTGGATCATTAATGTTGATTTTCAATAAGTCTTGAAGCACTGGGAAAGTTCCAGAAGACTGGAAGAAAATTATATTGTGCCAATTTTTAAAAAGGGTAAATGGGATGACCCAGGTAATTATAAGCCCGTCAGCCTGACATAGATCCTGGGCAAGATAATGGAGCAGCTGATACGGGACTCAATTAATGAAGAATTAAAGGAAGGTAGGTAATTAATGCAAATCAATAGATCTCAAACTAACTTGATTTTTTTTTTGCTTAATTTACCTTTATCAACCAAAATTGTAATAGTGTTGACATAATATACTTAAGCTTCTTTAAGGCATTTGACTTGATACCACACATTTTGATTACAAAACTAGAACAATATAAAATTAACATGGCACATGTTAAATGTATCCCACAGGGATCAATTCTTGACCCTATGCTATTAAACATTTTTGTCAATGACCTGGAAAAAAAAAACAAATAATCACTGATGAAACTTGTAGATGACACAAAAATTGTGAGAGTAATAAATAGTGGAGAGGACAGGTCACTGATTCAGAGAGATCTGGATCATGTAGAAAACTGGACAAGGCAAACAATAATATGAACAACTAATGTAGGCCATATTTACAGGAGGGGCGATTCTATCCTGGGAACCAGTATCTCTAAAAAAAGATTTTGGTGTCTGTGAAGGGCACAGTGGCCCCTCACTGGTAGCGCAGCGGTTAACCCTTCCTTCCTAGCAGAGGAAGCCATGCCCCTGGGGCTCTGCTGGGCATGCGCCAACTGGAGAACAGGTATAAAAGCCTGCAGAGCTGCTCAGTTTGGGCCGATTCCTGGAGGGAAAGGAGGACTTCTGCCAGCTCCTAAGGCGGGACAGCCTGTGCTCCAGGATCTGGAGGCCAGCCAAGCTGGGATGTGCCTCGATGTCACAGAAGGGAAACAGACCAGAGGACCCCCTGAAATGGAGGACCCGGAGGTTATGGTAGGAAGTGACCCAGGGGAACTTTAGAGGAAAAAGGTGTTAAAGCTGCCCAGAAGCTTGGTGTGTTTTGGGTGGATCCCTGCCAAGCTGGTGGTAAGGGGAACTTGCCACTACCAGGGCCCTGGGTGGAGAGGGTGGGCCTGGGTCCCCCTACTTCTGACATGGGAATCATCTAGACTCTGGCCACACTTTCTGGATGTTTGTGGTGATTTACCTGGACTCTGGCTGCTAGGATGAACTACCTGCTTGTGAGGGGGATTGTATGGACTCTGGCCATTGGGCTGCACTGCTCTGATGCTGGGAGTGATTTATATGGACTCAGCCTGTTAGGCCCACTACTCTGACCAAGGGGTGATTATGTGAAGGGAGGCTATTAGGCTGCATCAGACTGCCCACAGAGAAGTGAGCATGTGAACTTGGGAGTGGTGAGGTTCTGACACCCCAATCCCTCTGCCCCAAAGGGGTGGTGCGGTGCCAGGCCTGCCACAGGGTCATAGTAGATAATCAAGTGAACATGAGCTCTAAGTGTGATGTTGTGTCCAAAACAACTAATGAGATCCCGGGAAGAATAAACAGGGGAAACTCAAGTAAGAGTTATATATTTGGTGCTGGTGCAACTGCTGATGGAATACTGTGTCCAGTTCTAGTGTCAACAATTCATGAAGGATGTTGATAAACTGGAGTGGTTTCAGAGAAGAGTCACAAGAATTATTAAAAGATTAGAAAACAACCCTTATATAATGATAAGCTAAATAGATTGAGGCTAACAAAGAGATGTATCTACATGAGGAACAAACAGTTAACAATGGGCTCTTCTGCCTAGCAGAGAAAGGTATAATATGATCTAATGACTAGAAGATGAAGCTAGACAAATTCAGACTCGAAATAAGGCATCAAATTTTAATGGTGAGAGTAATTAACCATTGGAACCACTTACCAAGGGTTGTGGTGAATTCTCCTTGACTGACAAATTGTAAATCAAGATTGGATGTTTCTCTAAAAGATCTGCTCTGGGAATTATTTTGGGTAAGTTCTCTGGCCTGGGTTATACAGGAAGTCAGACTAGATTATCATAATTGTCCCTTCTAGTCTGGGAATCTAAAAATCACCAGGGTTTTTAACATTTCACCAGTAGGTCTCAAAGCAATTTGCAAAGGAGACTAAATATTGTATCCATTTTATAGATGAGGGCAAGGAAAGGCAAACTGAACCTCCCAAGATCACGCAGCACATCAGTGTCAGAGACGGAACTAAAGCCAGGTCTTCTAATTCCCAGTCCAGTGTCCTGTCCCTTGGGCCACACTATTCCTTGCTTACAGGAACAAGCACTCTTTGTGAGTGTTGAAGAGAAGGGGATTTTTACCTTTGTTTTTGATCTTTGCTTATGATAGTAAGATGGGAAAATTACCTTATTATGGGCGACTTGGGACAGTAAAGGTTTCTTTTTAAGTTTATGTATGCTGCCAGAGCACTGGATTAACACATTGTATAAAATGAAAACAACATGGTTCTACCACTTCACCCAGTTACTGAGATGCAACATCCCTGCTATTCAAGCTGTGAGCCTTTACTGGGCAGAGATGGCTAATTATATCTCATTGTGGCCCAGATCATCCCACTTTCTGGTAAAAGCTGTTGAACCAGAAGAAGTTTTAATGGAGGATAGCTATGAGGATTCCTCCATTGGGATACACATGCATAATTTCATCAGGAGAACAGGCTCCAAAACTGGTGAATTACAAATGTACTGCAGGAAGTCAAAGCCATCCCCTCAGTCTCTGTACTACTTCTACTGAGACTCTGCTCCCTTGGCAGTGGCTTCCTTAGGGGACAGGTCCTCAAAAAAAATTTAGTCTCTGGAACTGACTTGCATTTTCTAGTGAAATTGCACTGGTCTGAAGAAGGGCCTTGTTGCGTTGCAGGCGAGCCGGATAAAGCACAACAACCAATATGATTGCAAGCTGAATCATTTATTATTTACAATGCATCATATTATATAGGCTTCTCCATATTAGCAAACGTCAGACACACCAACATTACATTGCTGCTGATTGGTTCTTTGTCTGATACACACACTTTTCACATGCATGGCCCTTTGCTTACTGGTTTCCCATTTCCCATGCAACTTATCTGATCCCAATTAGGCCACCTGGCATTTGCCTCGCTCTGGCAGTTCCCTACTTTCTCATAACAACTTTATCTCATCCCTCTGTTCTCGTAACCACGCAACTGTAACTTTCCACCAAGGCAGCATAGGGATGATGTAACCCGACATCTCCCCCTCTTTTCTTAAAAAAAAAGAAAAACATCCAATAAACCTCTTCAAACTTCATTGCAAAGGGCGTACAAAACAGGAAAATCACTTCATCAATTAAATCATTTACAGTAATACAATTGCATCCTAGCTTACTTCTAAATTCAAAGCTATTCACAGCTTAAGGGTTCTTACTATTAACTTCTACTTTTAAACACAAAAAAAAATCACCACTTATATGCCCGTAGCCTAATACAATTACAATTACATAGCACAATATACAATCTTCAATTAATGCAACAAAATTATTTATGGCCAAACAATTACAAACTAATTTCTTTGCCTACATGTATTTACAAAAATTTCAAAACACCAAAAACTTTTCTCTCTCAGCATTTTTACAAAATTCAGCTATTATTCCCTTTAGCAACCACAGAGTTAACTTTTACTCTGCCTAACATTACTTGCTTGTAGTTAATTACCTTCTCTATCAACTACACCCTCAAGGTTATCAACCAGTTTTCCAAGCTTGTTGTCTGTTGCCCGCCGCCTGGGCCCGATCCTTTTTTCCTCTTCTTAAACCGTTCCTTACATGAACACCAACTTATTTCACTATCAATTTAGCTAGGAGGGTGTACTTCTTAACTAGCCCCCACCCTTCTAATCTCTACTGCGAGCAATTATCTATACTTTCCCACCGTGGGGGCTACATTTTCATGCATAACTTTAATTACAACATCTGCTTTCAACCTATCTATTATAATATAGGCTACATCTAGTATCAAGCAATCTACAACAACCAATAATCAGCACATAACACAAAATTAACAAAATCTAATAAGGCTAACAAAAGCACTTTACATAAAGGTACTTCGGGTTACATAAATTCAAAGCCATTCTCCCAAATTACCTAAATTTATGCCTAATAACACCATAAACTCCCCCCCCCCCTTGAGAATACTCAACAAACCTTTTGGCCGAGTTTTCTCAAACTTTAAAAACAAAAAACAATCAAACCCTAAAAAACCGGGGTAGTAATGGGGGGGGGTAATATCATTACAATCCAATTAGGGAGGGCAATATACGCTAAAAATTTTATCCAAAACACAGGGCGCAGCCTGTAGAATAAGTCCCAAAATCCAATTAACATCACATTTCTCAGCAGGAGTCCCAAATTTCTTCCTGCCAGTGTACAATTCTTTATTTCTTCACCAGGGTCAGTTCTCAATGTCTTTTTAGTCAGGAATTTCTGGTCTTTGGCAATATCAACAACGTGAGTGTTTTTTCTTCTTTTCCACCACCGTCGTGGTTCAGCTTCTACGGGGGAAAATAATCAGGACGTGGGGGCTGCAGCGGACGAGGGAGAGATTAGCCAGCACGTTACCTTGTCCTTTTCTTTCCCTGCTTGGCTTCTTTTAAACTGTAAATCCTGTGTCAGAACACCCAGCTGTTGCTGCTCATACCGGAGAAGCATAACGGTATTCCCGGCACTGTCCCCGTACGAACCTCTGCCTGCGCCATGCACTCCAAAGTTTTCCCGTCCAGGGCTCGCTTGCAGCGGAGCACCTCCTCACGTGCCTCTGCCTGCTCATGAGCCTCTGCCTGTGCCATGCACTCCAAAACTTTCCCGTCCAGGGCTCGCTTCCAGCGGAGCACCTCCTCACGAGCCTCTGCCTGCTCCCCCTCTTTCCACAATGATCCAGCTGGAAGACCTTGCATTTGATTTAACTTATTATAAATGGCCTGCAGCTGTTGACCCTGGCGCTCCATTTTCTTATAAAAGACATTAAACTGGGTAAACTGAATAGGCGTAGTCAAATTGGGATAGACTTGTGATGGCACGTGTCTCACCCGAGCCTCCTTTATTTCCCCGCATTCGTGACACCCCCAGGTCCCGTGGACACGGCATGGTTTGGGAGGGGGTGCATGCGGCAAAGCTGTTTTCACAGGCTCAGGCGTATTGGAGAGTAGTGGAACCATAACAGGGGCAACATTATCCAGGTCGGAAGCCAAAGGTATCACCGTGTCCTTGCCACCGAAAAACTCCCTGGCTCCAACCGACAACACAGAAGGCATTTCGGGCGTTGGGCGGAAAAGCTTAAAAAGGGCCGCCTGCACTCCTGCCTCGGCCACGAGAGTTTGTACTATCTTCTTTGTCTTATTCCATACTGGACTCAGGGAAAAGGCTTCCTTATCGCCCTGAGCCACCGACTTCCAAAGCTTGGAGCCTAGCCGCTCCCACACAGTTTTATTAAAAATTGTACTCGGCTTAACAAAAGGTCCCCTTCTCTGTCCCCACCGCAGCAGACGGGACAACATATCAGAGGGGAGCTTCTCTCCCTCTCTTCTTAATAAGTGAATCAGTGCAGCAGGGGAAATCTTTTCCCCCTGTCGGTTCATAATGTGCAAATAAAGCTTCTGTGTTATCTTTTCTTCAGCTAATACAGCGGTACTCACGTTAGCTGCTCTGCCCTTCTCCTCCGTGGCTTATAGCCGCTCTCCTCAGGGCTCAGGTGCGTCTCTCTTTTCGGACGCCCGGGGGCTTCTCCAGCACTCCCCGCTGCAGCTCCTCCGCTCGCCTCTGGGCTCAGGCTCCTGGCCGTTCGCCTCTGGGCTCAGGCTCCCGACACTATCATCATTCGATATGAGTCACGTCAGGGTCCGGGGGCTTCTGAAGCACTCCCCGCCGCGGCTCCCAGCCGCCCGCCTCTGGGCTCAGGCTCCTGGCCGTTCGCCTCTGGGCTCAGGCTCCTCCGCCTGGGTCAGGCCACCGACACTTTCATTCGATACGAATCACGTCGGGGTCACCATTTGTTGCGTTGCAGGCGAGCCGGATAAAGCACAACAACCAATATGATTGCAAGCTGAATCATTTATTATTTACAATGCATCATATTATATAGGCTTCTCCATATTAGCAAACGTCAGACACACCAACATTACATTGCTGCTGATTGGTTCTTTGTCTGATACACACACTTTTCACATGCATGGCCCTTTGCTTACTGGTTTCCCATTTCCCATGCAACTTATCTGATCCCAATTAGGCCACCGGCATTTGCCTCGCTCTGGCAGTTCCCTACTTTCTCATAACAACTTTATCTCATCCCTCTGTTCTCGTAACCACGCAACTGTAACTTTCCACCAAGGCAGCATAGGGATGATGTAACCCGACATCGCCTGGTCTGTCTGTCCTCCTTGCCCTGGTCTACCATAACTCCATTCCTTCCCGACAGGCAGACCCAGGCACCCAAGGCCCCCTTCCATGTGGAGGAGGATAGAGCCACATATGAAGGACTCCTCCATGTGTTGATCTGTGGGAGGATGATCTGGATGTTTTTGTGATCTGGAGCAGTGATCACCAGGGTGAAGGCCGAGACCAAATAATTCAGAATGCTTAAGGGAGATTTGAGTCCATCTGGTCAGAGGAGAAATATATTAGACCCAGATCCACAAAAGTATCAAGGTGCTTACCTCCTATTGAAACCTTATTGGGTATGTCTATACATAATTTTGGAGCAAGCCTCCCAGCCCAGAATGACAGACTTGGGCTAGCAGGGCTTGTGGGAGTGCTCTAAAAATAGTTGTATAGACAGTACATTGAAGCTGCAGCAAGGGCTGGAGCTAGGCAAGCTGTAACTTCAATATGGTCTCTATGGCTATTTTTGGAGCACTAGCAGGAGTCTGTCATTCCCAGCTAAGAAGCTTGCTCCAAAATGCTTGCTAGACATATCCACTGACTACTAGAAACAGTCATCTGGACAGGTCTGGTTGCCCCTCCAAAACTATTTTTTATATATATGATATGCAAAACATAAAAAAAAAAACCAAAGATCTGCACTGCTGATCCAAAGATTAGACCTTTCACTTGAGTATACCATTTGAATCTGTACTGGATTATTTGTGTCTGATTTAGACTATAGGATATTGTTGTCAGGGATTGTTTTCTTACATGTTCATATAGCATCAAGCATATTGGGGCTGCTCAGTGAATAATAGTATACATTATTAATAAAAATTAAATGCAAAAACTGATGTGAAAGTAACATTAAGCCTGAGAAATAAAGAACACAAAAGTCAGGATATTCAAAAGTTAGTGTCTGATGCAATTTTAATTTGACCACACTGCTAATGTTGTTAACTATCATTTCTACACTGCCAGAGAGATACATGGCACTTGACAGATATACAAGGGAAAGTGCCTGCCCTGAGGAACTTACAGTCTTCATTAGGTGTAATACAAACAAGAGTGAGGAAGGAGTGATGTTGCACTCTATATGATTTTATGAAAGGATGCTGATGAGTATGACTATAATGTAACTGGAATATGCTTCATACAAAAGGTCTCTTGTAAAGTATCTTTACAAAGCTTATCTACTGGGTGTGGTCATCCTATTTGTATAAATGTATCACTCTTGTATCTGAAACTAGAAATATGAAATATAACTCTGAGGGCCTATTGTAATTATGCAAAGTGTGGGCCATTAATGGTGGTTTGGAATCTTGATGACTTCTGTTTACCAGGACAATTGTCCGTAGATGGCTCTGTTTTACTTGAGAAACTTCCTGTATATGTGTGTGCTGGCAAGTGGGTAATAAAGTCTTACAGTGACATGTGATCATGTCACCTGAACTGGAATCCATCTTTCACCTGGTGCTTTTCTATTGAGAAGGGGGTGAGGGAACTCAGAGGGACAAAGGATTTCTGCCTTATGCAAAAGATATATAAGTGGGTAGAACAGGAAAAAAAAGGAGGAGCCATCATGAGAAATCCCCTAGCTACCACCTGAGCTGGAACAAGGGCTGTACCTGGGGAAAGGATTGTGTCCAGACTAGGAAGGTGTCCAGTCTGTGAAAGAAACTTATTGAAACATCTCTGAGGGTGAGATTTTTATCTGTATTCGGTTTTATTACTATATTAGGCTTAGATTTGCATATTTTATTTTACTTGGTAATTCACTTTGTTCTGTCTGTTACTACTTTCTGTATTTAATCAAATCATGTTTTACTTACTAATTAACCCAGAGTATGTATTAATACTGGGTGTGTGGGGAGGAAACGGACGAACAGCTGTGCATATCTCTCTATCAGTGTTATAGAGGGCAAACAATTTGAGTTTACCCTAAGCTTTATACAGGGTAGAACGGATTTATTTGGGGTTTAGACCCCATTGGGAATTGGGCATCTGAGTGTTAAAGACAGGAACACTTCTGTAAGTTGCTTTCAGTTAAGTCTGCAGCTTTGGGGCATGTGGTTCAAACCCTTGGATCTGTGTTGGAGCAGCCTGGTGTGTTTGGCTCAACAAGACAGGGTGCTGGTGTCCCAAGCTGGCAGGGAGAGCAAGGCCAGAAGTAGTCTTGGCACATCAGTTGGCAGTTCCCCAGGGGGTTTCTGTGAGCCAACCCGTCACAGAAGGGATGATGCATACAAATCATATGGGGTGGAGGGTGCATATGCATATATGCATGTACAGTCTGACTTGTGAGGAGATATGACAAGTGACTGGCCAAACTATAGGAGATAAGAGAGGTGGTTAATGCATTTACAGATGCCAGTATAGACACATCTTAGTCTCAAATTATGTTAAAGCTTTTTCCTCTGACCTAGCCATCATTAGCTGGCTGATTTCCTGTAGTCAAAGCAGAAGTATGTCTTGAGGAGGAGAGGGTAGTGGCCTAATGGATTAGTTCAAAGGGGAATGTTCCAAGCATAAGGGGCAACTGGTTTTCTCTGAGGACGTTAGAGCTGAAACCAAATTTGGAGTTCCTGGCTTCAGCTGTTAACTGAAACATTGGTGTTCACCTAATGTAAGCTCTTTTGGGCAGGCACCATGTTTTCCTGTGTGTTTTGAACAGAGGACAGCATAGTAGGGTCCTGAGCTTGAAGCTTCTGGATGTTACTACAATACAAATAGGAAAAATGGGTTGTTTTGTTCACTTGCTTTTAACATTGACATAACTCAAGCAGCTCAAATCAGTTCAGTTCAAATCTTCCCAAAAAAAAATCACCTTTGGGCAGAGACCACGCCTGGGGAATTTGTTTTAGAAAGCTGAGTGCCTGAAAAAGCATGGTTCATCTGGAAAGTACAGCATAGGCTTACTAACTACAGTTTTTACTAGCAGTAAACATACAAGCTATTAATTTAAGAGATACTGTTAGTGAAATTTTTACTCCTGCCCCTAGATGGAGCCAAACTCATATTCCAGTTGTGTGGGCTTCCTCATGCTTGAACAAAGGCCTAGTGACTTCTAGACTGAGGAAAACAGAGGATTTTTCTTTTGCTGTAATTAATATCATCTGGCTTCAGGAAATATTTCCTTCTCATTAGTACAATACCCTAATGTTGTCTCTTGGCTTCTTATTCTGCTCTCCCTATCCAATGGCAATAGGGAGGGCAAGGGGATGGTCCCATTCTGTTACTGATGTCCCCAACACAGCTTGAGGAGAAGTTTTTCAGCTGATATAAAGATTGCCTGCCTTGATAAACGTGTTAAATCTAACCCTTGGTTTCCACTATATCTTGCAACACAGTAGTCTGGTTCCAGTGGATAGGGCACTAGACTAGGACTAGAGAGCTGAGTTATAGTCTTCTCTCTGCCACTTACCATAGTGTGGCAAGTTTCTGAATCTAAAAGAGAGAGAATACTTATCTTCCTTAGCAAGATGCTTTGAGATCTTTGTTCTGTGTTTGTACAGTACCTAGCACAATGGGGTCCTGGTCCGGCTCCCAGGCACTATTCTATACAAATAACTAAATAATGTGGTGATCTGTTACCATTCTTACAGGATTTCTGAAACTCCTATGTGCTGTTAAGAGCTAGGAGATACATTTTTTTCAGGCTTAAGAGAGCAAGAGGGCAGGATCCCTCCCCTTCTCTTTGAGCATCTTCTGCCCATCAAACCATGCACACAACTGGTAACCCTAGGCATGGGATGGGGTGTGGGCTCCAGGAGGGATTTTGGGTGTGAGAGGGGACTTGGGGCTGGGGAAGGGGGTTGAGGTGCAGGAGGGGGTGGGCTCCAGGCAATACTCACCTTGGGCAACTCCCCACAAGCAGTGACATGTCCCTTGGCTCCTAGGTGGAAGCATGGCCAGTCATCTCTGCATGCTGCCTCTGCCCACAGGCACCACTCTCCCAGCTCCCATTGGGCAGGAACTGTGGCCAATGGGAGCTGCAGAGCCAGCTCTCAGGGTGGGGCAGGAGCAGCATATAGAGCCTCCATGGCTGTCCCTACACCTAAGAGCTGGAGGGACGTACCAGTCACTTCCTGGGAGCTGTGCAGATCCAGATAGGGATCCTGCCAGCCCTTTACCAACCAGACTTTTAATGGCCTGGTCAGCAGTGCTGACCAGAGCCACCAGGGTCCCTTTTTTGACCAGACGTTCTGGTAAAAAACCAGACACCTGGCAATCCTACCCGTGAATACATTCCAGAACAACATTTGCCTTCTACACAAATGTCATATTGTTCACTCCTATTCAATTTGTGATCCATTATAACCTCTAGATGCTTTTCTGCAGTACTGCTACTTAGCCAGTTATTCCCCATTTTTTTATTTGTGCATTTAATTTTTTGTCCTAAGTGCTTACTTTACACTTGTTTTTATTCTAGATAACCTTCTTGATTTCAGGCCAATTCTCCAATTTACCAAGATCATTGACAGCGATCACACTGGACTTGCCATCTATATATTTCCTATTGCAGTTCAAGTTGGTGGTCACTAACTTTAGAGCTTACACCCTTATGGCAGCTAAAATTGTTGGTGAAGCTGCAACTGAACACCTCAGCCTAGATTCTGCTCTGTTTACATTGGTGTAAATCTGTCGGGAACAACTCTCATTTACACCAGTATGACAGAGCAGACTCTAGCCCTCCATGTTTAGGGGCAGAGCTCTCTCAATTAAGGGAGCCCATCTTTGAATCCCCTCCCATTAGCAGTCTGACAGAGCCTGAGTCTAGCAACCTTCAGAGCAGCCTGAGAGACATTTATTGTCTTCAGCACTTGGCTGGCTGGCTTGGTTTTTCAATCCTTTTATTTATTTATTTATTCTTTGTAGTTGCAATCCCATGCTGCTTTGGCAATGCACACTCTACAAAGTAGTAAGTAAAAACTTTTTTCCTTTGTAGAACCCAGTGTTGCAGTGAGTAAAAAAAGCTGTTGTCAGAAACTGTTCAGCTAAAGAGACCAAGTCCCAACACCTGGTGAAAATTTCTATGAAAATGAAGGTAGGCAGGTGAAGGTTAGCTTCTCTGGCTGACCAGCACCTCCACAGATGTAGCAATACCAGCAAATGCAAGTTGCAGTCTTGGTATAGCTGACAGGCAGGGAAAAGGTTAATTTATATCTCCTTTACTGTATCTAGGTGATGTCTATGGGAACTGATGGAGAAGGAGGGAGAGAAAGTAGTTTGTACCAAATGTGAGCAGTGAAGCAGCAAGGCTGGGAGAGACACCCTCCCTTGGAATCAGAGAAGCTGTGTTACAAGAAACTGCTAGCACAGAGCCTGCAGTAATCTACATGAGACCACAGGAGTGATCAGCTGGGGAAGAGAGATGTAGCCATGGATCTGCTGCCTCTTGAACTGAATATCTGCAACAGCTCTGAACCTGGAGTCCCTCTGACTTCCACCAGTGAATAGAGCTTTTTACTCCAGGGAGGGAGGGAGGGGTGTGGTGAGGGGTTGAATGCATGATATAAGTTCACCTTTTAACCAAACTGCTTGAAAAACCTGAAGGAGAGCTCTCTGGAAACTCTAAAGCTTGTCTCTCTAACCAACAGAAGTTGGTCCAAGATATTACCTCTCCCACATTCTCTGTAAAACTTATGCAGGTTACTAGAGGTACAGAAGCCAAATGAACTGAAACCTGCCAGTAACCAGCTCAAGGGAGGGTGAAGGGTAAAATGGGATGAATATTAGAAAACAAGTGTTGTTTAAGCAATAAATAGATATTAGAAATCTGGGAACAAAAATCTGAGGGTGTAGAAGGTGCACAATGGCCAACAATGCCACCTGGTGGTCAAACGGGTCATCTCCCCCCTTGAAAACACCTGCCCTTCAGCACTCCCACCCCAAGGGTGTCCAGCCTTCATCTTCTGTACAGGGATTTGGGGGCTGCGCCCTTGAGCACTGACGGTCTATTCCAGCAGGCCTCTTACCTTAGGTGAAAGGCTCTGGTGTTGTAATAGCCTCTGGGCCTGCCCTGTCTGCAAGGCTCCAGTTCAGGACCCAATGGTGGACAGCTACACTTGACACTTAAAGTTCTAAGCCACTGTCCCCAGACCTCCTACCCATCTTCTTTAGCTTTCCAGAATAACGCTATGGCTACATTAGGGTTACTAACTACCTAATTGCACAAACCCAAACACTCTTGCCCTGCCCCGCCTATTCCCCAAGGTCACATCCCTGCCCTGCCCCTTCTCATTCCATCCCCCCTCCCTCCATCACTTGCTTCCCCCACCTCACTCACTTTCACCAGGCTGGGGCAGGGGGTTGGGGTGCAGGCTCTGGGCTGGGGCCAAGGACTTCAAAGTGTGTGTGTGTGGGGGGGGGCTCTGGGCTGAGCCTGGGGCAGGAGGTTTGGGTGCAGGCTCTGGGATGGAGTTTAGGTGCAGGAGGGGGCTCAGGGCTGGGGCCGTGGGTTGGGGTGCAGGCTCTGCAAGGGAGTTTGGGTGTGGGAGGGGGCTCATGGCTGGGGCCAGGTGCAGGCTCTAGGCTCTGGCCAGTTGGTGCTTACCTCAGGTGGCTCCCAGAAGCAGCCGGCATGTCCCTGCAGCTCCTAGGCTCAGGGGCAGCCAGGTGGTTCTGCATGCTTTTCTGTTGCTGTAGGAATACCACCTCCCCAGGCAATGCTAGCTAAGAGGTAGGTTGGGCATAACTATGCCACTCAGGATGTGGATTTTCACACCTCTGAGCACAGTAGCTATGTCACCCTAAATCTTAAGTGTAGAGTAGGTCTTAGACACAGAAATGCTCCATCCACAAAATAATAAACCCACCTGCTACCATCCTGGGGAAGAGAGGAAAGAATTAAGAAAGCAGGAACAAGATTAATCTTTAAAAAATATAGCCCCAACAGTTGATTTCTTGGGTGCTGTGTCTGCAGGCTATTTCCCACTGTTGCTGTTCCACCAACTGTGAGAGTACTGGTTTAATAGGCTGGCATGTCATCTACCCTGTTTGGAGCAGGCCTAGATGAGAGAGGTTTTAGCAATGCTAGTAGCAGCTGGTACCTTGTCTACATGAGAACTTCCACTATCACTGCTACTGATGGAGCTGCACCAGTGTTACAACTGTGGGGAATTTAAAGAAAAAATGCCCTGCTTCTCTGGTATGTTAGAGCTGATTTGCACTGTCCATTGCTACAAAGCAGTACTAACCTGAGCATATCAAGCCAGGTGAAGGTTTCCCAAGAGTAAAGGAATTCTTGTGTGATAGAGTTCCTACAGAGCTGCCTAAGGGACCTCCCCCACCAGCTATTGGTGTCAGGGGCATTGCTAGGAGAAACTGAGTGTAGCCAAGCTCCTTTTTACTTTCTGATCTCCAGCTGCCATTGGCAGCCAATTTATCAGAGAACAGCCTGTGGGCTTTTAACATACCAGGGACCAGACAGAGATGACCCCCAAGCCATTATTACAATTCCCTTCAGTGCTTGCATAAAGGGCTCCTTAGCCACATCATAGGATCAGGGCTAAAAGTACAATGTAAAACAAAAAAAAAACCATAAGTCCTATATCAAGCTGTTTTCTCAAGAAAGGAGTAAAATACAACCTCACCTGGCATATTAGTGTATAGTTCCTGCATTTCAGGGTCAGAACATCTGCTCTTGGCAGCGTTGGGGACTCCACATCTACATGGATCTATCACTCAGGCATCCTGGTTTGCAGAGTGGCAACTAAACATGCAATAGCTCAGGCCTCCTGGGTGTGGACTGGGCCAATAAACAGGCTGAGGCCTCTTGGCCTAGGGGTTAGCACTCATCCAATCCTAAATGCAGGGCCAAGGGGTCCCAGCCCAGGGGATGATTTCTTGGGTGCCCATTTTTGCATTTTGATGATAAATAAAAATGACCTGAAAAAGGTCCTTCCCCCAACCCATGGGATTTTTTTTTCTTGCATGTCCTTAGGGGAGGGATAGCTCAGTGGTTTGAGCATTGGCCTGCTAAACCCAGGGTTGTGAGTTCATTCCTTGAGGAGGCCACTTAGGGATCTAGGGCAAAAATTAGTCCTGCTAGTGAAGGAAGGGGGCTGGACTCAATGACCTTTCAAGGTCCCTTCCAGTTCTAGGAGATAGGTATATCTCCAATTATTACCTATCCTTTACAGCAGAAGTTCAGGCCTTGTCAAGCTTGTTTTTCTGGGAAGATTCTTCAGGCAAATGGAGAAATAGTAGGCTCATAGATAATTACAAGTGAAACCTGATGGAGAAGGGAACTGACTTTTATTCAGATCACTTGAAACTTCTAATTTGTTTGCTTTTGGTACAACTGTTTAATTCAAAACACTAGAAACATTTGGGAGAAACAAATGGTAGTGGTGTTCATCCGTTGAGTTTGAAGATGACCATGACATCACTGGTTGGTTTGGTTTCTGTGAACACACAAGTGGCTTATTGAGCCAATTTGAGCTTTGAACAGTCTGTGGCACACAGAACAAGAGATGCCGCTATGGGTTACTTAATTAACAGCAGACATGTTGCTGTTATGAGATTTACGCTGCTGGTGCTCTGCTCTGCTCTGCCTCAGCAGTTCTCCTCTGCTTGAAGACTGTAGCTCCAGGTAGAATGATCATGAGCGAGATCTTTCCAAAACTCTAGGTCAATGTTGAAATGCCACAAGTATAACTTGGACTCCTTGAAACATTTCTTCTGGCCTCCCTGAGAGCACCTTCCCACTGTTAGCTCGCAGTAAAAGATTTTTGGCAGTTGCTCATCTGACATTCTGGTGACATGGCCTGCCCATCTCGCTATGAATTCATCAGAGTATGGATGCTTGGAATATCTGCCCATATGAGAACCTCAGTACCTGGAACCTTGTCTTGTCATTTTATCCTCACCAGTTTCCTCAGGCAGACCCTATGAAAGTGATTCTGCTTTACAGCATGGTGTCTGTACACCATCCAGGTTTCACATGCATACATCAAAGTTGGCAACACAATGGCTTTGTAGACCTTCAGTTTTGTTTATTGACTGATGCCTCTACCCTCCCACACATTTGCACAAAGTCTGCCAAAGGCCATACTTGCTTTAGCAATTCTGGCTTTGGTTCATCCATGCAAGATGGAACAGGTTGTTTAGCATAAGTAGTTAGCACATATTGTAAGGGACCATTCAAAGTAGACCGGTTTCAGAGGGGTAGCCATGTTAGTCTGTATCATTCTCTAAGGTACCACAAGGACTCCTCCTTGTTTTTATTCAAAGTAGAGTGGACCATTAACGCCTATGAAGTCACAGGACAAAAAAAGGGGGTTAATGGGTTACAGATTGTTGTAATAAACTATAAATCCAGTGTTTAGAAGTTATTGTGGGGAATGCAGGCTGAGAGAGGTCATCTCTTTACCTTACATTAACACCTTTGGTGTATCTATCTCTTCTTTTGTATTCTATATAGTGCTGTATTAATCAATGATTAATAATCTTTGTCAAGTAACAGGCTCAAATGGAATTATTTAATCTCAAATTGTTATTAAATTCAAACACACAACAGTATGCACAAACATTTGCTGAATACCATGCAAAATTGATGCTAAATATCAAACAATAGGGAAAACTCCTACAATAGAGATGGAAGTAAGTGGCACAGTAGAAACAAATGTACAAACTTCAGTGATGGAAAGGAACAGTAAATTGAGCCTTAAGCACAATATGTTCCCCTTAAAGTTAATTTAGTGCTCAAGAAAAATGCTGTATTGACAACCCCTGGAGGCTGTCACATTTTATCCACAGAATACAGCATTTGAAGCAGTGCCTTTAGTTCCCCTCCTGCATACGTGCTTTGTTTTGTGTGGGACCTTCTCTATGGGGTACAAATGGAGTTCAGTCTCCATTACACTAACAATCTTTGGCTTCTCTATCAACATTGCCAACTTGGGTGTCAAGTACTGCCAAGTGTGGGGGTGGCTCTTATTATGTGGACACTTGTCTCTTAGGAACTGAAAGGCAGTACCTTTCCTCTTCCCTACAACTAATTTCACATCAGGCCACCAAACAGCCTTCAAATTGTAATGACTTGGTTGCTCCTGACCTGGGATTACATTTGTGTTTTTGCATTTTTAACTAGATCAGTACAGGTCTGGAAAAAACGTTTGTTAGTTGGCTGACTTTTTGATGCAATAACTTTTGAATGCGGCATCCAATAAATTCCAAAATCTGAGGGAATGTTCTAGGCATCAGTGGTCAAAACCTTATTGATTATTGGGGACATTTGGAACATTGGAAGGGGAAAGGGGGAACACATGCTGCTAGCTGTTCAGTGGTACTCATTAACATCTTGCAACATAACAATAGCCCAGCTCATCCTCCCAACGGAGTTCAACATGGGAAATAATTGCTCTCTGCTGGGAGTTGTGAGGTAGATACAGAGCCAGCAGAGGTGATGCGTGGGGAGGCATGCAGGGTCAAGTGCCCCCCCACCCCCGATTAGAGGGAGTAATCAGAGGAAGAGGGGAGAGAAGGAAGTTTCATTCATCCCTTCCTAATATCCTACCTCCTCAAAGCCTGCTCCAGGTGAGGGAGGGAGTTCAAGGAGGCATTGCTAGAAGATGGATGACTGTAGAATTGGTTGTGGACAGATATGGGGAGGAAAGTGAGAAGTCATAGTTGAAGAGCACAGGGAATGCATGGGCTAGTGAACAGAAAGAGATGAAATTAGGAATGGAGGCAAGTAGGGTAACATGTCATGATGCTGACATTGTCTCCTCAGGAGTCACAAAACACCGACTCAGCCCCTCTTTTGGGGAGATCCTTTCACTTTCTCTCTCATGCACACACACGGTGTTTAGTTTCTGATTTAACATGAATTTGCCAACCCAGGGGAAGTTAAACAATATATTTGTCTCTGAAATTGTGTGTGTATGTGTGTGGTGGGGGCAGGTGTTCCTCCAAAAATCTCCTGCTAGGACTAAAGGAAGGGAAGAAGGGCAACATAAAACACCATTACCAGCCATGGGAAATGCAGTTGCTATGCCAACCAGCTGCCTTCTGAATTATCTTGTTGAAATGGTTTCAAATTGTATTCCATGCAGTGTCAAAGCAGCATCACCCCCTCCAGCTCATCTTTAGGGGGGCAATAAAGGAGCTGAAAGGCTGTCAGATCCTCTGTATCTGAATCGCCCTCTGTCCAAGGAAACAAAGAGGGAAGATTTCAGAGAGAATCTGTTACTTAGCACCACAAGTGGAGCCTCTAGATGATACCAACACTAGGTCCACAGGGGCAATCACTTTTATGGACAGGGTCCTGGTAATGTGTCAAACCACACAGAGGTTCATTTATCACCGTGATCTCATATTTGTATAGTGTGGGCCTTGTGACGCAGTGGGTTACTATGTTCACCTTTGACCTCCTGCCACACAAGTTACCCAGCACATACATGGAAAGGAGTAAGAGTTGGATGGGGAAATAGTCTCTCACTTCAATCTCCCATTTGCACACTTCACAGAATCAATATACAATTGCCAATCTCTGTTCAGCTTAGTCCCAGGACTGGAATAGGCAACAACAGAACTGGATGAGTTTGAATTAGTTGATTGTTGTGAAAACAGTGTGCATTTGAGTGCCAGTACTACTTGTACAGCCACATGGTTTCTGGTCAATTTGGGCAATATTGGTGTCATCATCACAGCTTGTCACTCCAAAACTACAGCCAAGACTTGGTGTTTTCACACACAATTCCCCAGGAGTACAAGATGTTGACAGGTCAGGGAGCATTGAATCAGGCAGCATTCAAGTGTTTGCCTATACTCTTCACATACATGTGGGGTCATTCCTCAGCTTCCACTTGGTCATATTCAGGGCCGCCCAGAGAATTCAGGGGGCCTGGGGCAAAGCAATTTCGGGAGCCCCTTCCATAAAAAAAAGTTGCAATATTATAGAATACTATATTCTCGTGGGGGCCCCTGCAGGGCCTGAGGCAAATTGCCCCACTTCCCCCCCCGCCCCGGTCTAGGTGGCCCTGGTCATATTGTCACCAGTCTGCCATCCCAGCTCTCGCTCGATTTAGAGCATGCCAGTGTTTGTCCACTACACCCAGGTGTAGCAAAGTGCAGAAAGTAGACTAGACAGGCCACAACCTGCAACTAGGAAGATTATTTGTACTGCTGGGACAATTACACCAGTGATCTCCACCAGTGGAGACCTGGAAATGGAGACTTCTCAGGAGATAGCCTGGCTTGAAACAAATGTAATCCAAATGACGGCTGCAACATCTGTGCACCATTGGGAACCCTTGTATGAGGACAGATGGGGTGTTATAGGTGTGCTAGAGGGATCGCATGGTGATTAACGTTCCCCCCTTTTTTTTTTAAACCCTAGACAAGCCTGTATCAGCTTTATCCCATCAAAGAAGATAGTCAAGAAAACTTTCTTGAAACAGAAACTTGTACTTGAATATGAACAGCCCATTAGCAATTTTACAAGTTACCCTGAGGGAAACTATGAAAGCTTGTTTCAGGGGAAGAAAAGCAGCATTTACACCCAATGAAACAAACAAAAAACAACAACCCCAGCAACTTAATTTTGACAGATTTCCCAATTAAATGGAAAGAATTAATAGTTCTCCCCATTCCTGGAAAGCTTGTGAAACTAGATATTAAGTATATCACTGTAGCTGGATGGCCCCCCCCACCCCGCTCCTGCTCAAAAGGGCTTAAAACAGCTGTGGCAAAGGGCTGGGGCAGGGGAAAAGCTGGGCTGATTGGCAGAGTAGCTGCAGCTGGACCACGCCCCAATCTGGCCACAGCTGGTCTGTATAAAAGGGCTGTAAGCCAGCAGCCCAGAAGGCTCTCTTTCCAGGCTAGGAGAGAGCAGGGCCTGACTGCTTGTATGAAGGGTACTGGAAGTGAAGTAGGGCTGGGGAAAGGCCAGAGGAGCAGGGGAAGCTCCAGGCTGGCAACTCCTCAGGCTGCAGGGCCTGGTCCAAGGCCCACAGAGGTACTGGGAGGCAGATGAAGGCAGCAGGTCTGAACCCCCTTGCCTGTGATGAGTGGCTTTTACACTGCAGTCTGCCCAGGGAGCAGGGGCTTAGTCATGACTGGCAGTAGCCCACACTGAGGCAAGAGGGGGATTAGAGGGTTGGGGGTTCCCAGAGAGGGGAGACTCATAGAGACTGATGGGGGTGTTGCCAGGGGGCAGCCCCCAGGTAAAGGGGCACTGGGGTCCAGGAGGGACATGGGGGGGCTAGTGGCAGCGGGGCACTGGCCTGTAGGGGGTGCTCTGGAGCCTGGAAAAAGAGCTAATTCCCAATGACCAGCAGGAGACACTGCAGGGGTGTATTGCTGTACCATCACAATCACCCAGGCTGAATTAACTGCATTTAGGCTTCAGCAATCCTGTTAAGCATCCAAGGAAAGTCGAAGAAACTTGTAACACATTGATTTAACAAAACAAGGACAGACTAATTACTACAGTTTAAGAATCCTATGACACACTTCACACCAAGGATAAGAACCCAGGGCCAGATCCTCAGCTAGTATAAACTGTCATAAACTGAAGTCAATGGAGTTAGGCCAGGATACATGAGATAAGGATCTGGCTCTCAGCAGAATTTTGTACTGCATTCTACACAATTGATCCATTCCTCTCAAATGAGGACCTTGATAATGTTGTGGATATATTACCATGCTGTAAATTAGCCAAAGACTAAATGGATTTCTCTGAAGCCCTGCCCCCCCGTGAATTGTAGGGAATAAAGAGGGCTTCTATTTTTCCTTGTTTATTTTTTAGCAATTGAGTTTTATGAAGAGGCCCAAAAATCGGAAGGTTTGGGGGCTCTCTTTATACATACTGTAATGTGTAATGCATATTATACACATCACTCATTACAGCAGTATATACTGTAAGAGTAATCTCATTGTAATGTTCACTAGCACACTTTAATGTAATACTGTTTCAAACAGCACTATGGTAAAGTGACTAGAGCAGAGGTTCTCAAACTGTGGTCCGTGGTCTGTGAGTTCCATTCAGGTGGTCCATGGATAGTTCCCTCTAAGGTGCGTGCCTGGACAACTGCACACAAGAGAATGAAGGACTACCCATCTAATTAGTGGAGCTGTGCACGTGTGGCTCCACTAATTAGGTGCCCTGACCCTGGAGAAAACACATGTAAGATGAGGTGGTGACCTTGGGGCAAATAGGGGGTAGGTGGGAGGGGGCAGTGGGGTGAGAAGAGGGGGTGGGGGGAATTTGGGAGATGTAGGGCTGCGGTGGCTAGAGAAAGATGCGACTTTCCCCAGCCCCAGGGCTGTGGCTGCCGGGAAGAGATGGCCCTCCTTCCCAACCTCAGATCTGTGGCTGCCATGGCTGGGGAGAGACCCCGCTCCTTCCCAGCCCCAGCTCAGGGGCTGCTGTGGCAGGGGAAAGATGGAATATCCACTGCATTAGAAAGGTAAGGCTACTGATATTAAAATGAGTTGTGTGCTTTTATTTGTAGAACTAAAAATGTTTTTATCCAAAGCGCTTTACAATACAGTAACTCCTCACTTAAAGTTGTCCCAGTTAACAGTGTTTCGTTATTAGGCTGCTGATCTATTATAGAACATACTTGTTTAAATTGGCGCAATGTTCTCTTATAAGGTTGTTTGGCTCGCCCTGCTCCGCCCGCCCAGTGCTCCTGCCGCCTGCCCGGCATTCTATCCGGGGAGTGGGGTCGGGGCATGAGGGCTTACCCCACTCTGCCCACCTGGCATTCTAGCCGGGGAGTGGGCAAGGTCCCAACCCTGTTCCCCGGCAGGAACGCCAGGCAGAGCAGGGCAAGCCCCACGCCCTGACCCCGCTATGCCCCTGCCTCAACCAAGTTTCACAATCCTCATTGGTCAGTACAGTATTAAATTGTTTAAAATTATTTAAGACTTATACTGTATATGTATCTAATGTCTTGTCTGGCAAAAAAAAAAAATTCCTTGGACCCTAACTCCCCTACTTACATTAATTCTTATAGGGAAATTAGATTTGCTTAACATTTCACTTAAAGTAGCATTTTTCAGGAATATAACAACATCATTAAGCGAGGAGTTACTATAGTTAGCTAACAGTACACACAACATTTGGAAAGATTAAGTGGTCTGCCGAAACCCTCAGCAATTTTTAGGGGGTTTGGGAAAATAAAAGTTTGAGAACCACTGCTCTAGAGAACCTTTAGTGCACACCAGCAGGGTCTACACAGACCAATTAATGCACATGTTAGTGTGCTTTAGAAATGACATCCCTGTAGTCCACATTACTGTGCTGTGTTGACTTAGATATAAACCACCATTTCCAGTGCTTATTGGATAAAAACTGATTTATTTATTGCTGTATTGTATGTATTTTATTGGTGTTTATTGGTTAAAACATAAAATCAGAAGCTTTAGGAATAAAGGATGCCCACAAAAAATATGGAGGCAGGGAAGACCCTGGGATCTGATAGTTTCTCCTACAGAATTTTATCAGTCTTTTTAAAATCAGCTAGACATGATGATTCTTGACATGCCAATGCCATGGAAGAGTGCCCCCTACTCTACAGCCAGCTTTCAGATCAGTTCTATTCAAACTCAACAAGCCTATAGATAACTCTAACACTCCTATAGCATTAATTCAAACTGCAAAATTTTCTCTGCCATTAAAAAGGTAGGAAGTTATTCTACACTGCTTCATCCATCCTAATCAAGTAGGCTTTATTGGGAGAAGGTATGAGGTGGGTGATCTGTTCCAGTTTATTGGTATTCTGGCATTAACACAAGAGGTTGAGCTCTGTGCAATCATTTTTCTCCATACTGAAAAGGCATCTGATAGGGTAGGCATGGATTCTTCACCCCTCACCCATCCCTTGTTCCCCCCAATACTTTGGAAAACAATTGGATTTAGTTTTAGATGCTCAATAAAATGACTATAGAAAGGTGCTGTGACTTCAATTAGTGTAGTGTGTTCAGGGCCGGCTCCAGGCACCAGCTTAGCAAGCAGGTGCTTGGGGCGGCCACTCCGGAGCAGGGCAGCACGTTCAGGTATTCGGCGGGAATTCGGCAGAGGGTCCCTCACTCCTGCTCAGAGCGAAGGACCTCCCGCTGAATTGCCGCAGATCGCGATCATGGCGTGGTTGCTTTTTTTTGTTGTTGTTGTTGTTGGGGTTTTTTTTGGCTGCTTGGGGCAGCAAAACCCCTGGAGCCGGCCCAGAATGTGTTCAATTAGTGTTGCACTGCTCTGTGCATTGATGCAAGTACAGCTAGTGAGGACACACTCCACTGACACAATGAGCATGGACACGCATGACCAACTTAATTACTGCAGCAGCTGGATGTCAACTTGCATTTTCAACTTAACTCTGTAGTGTAGACATGCTCTCAGCTCGCCCCCCTTCAGTGTGTGTAACACAGTTCCAGATACTGCCCCTTTCCTGGGCTTGTTTAAACTCCTTTTCTCAGGTCATAGCTACTTCCACGATCCCTCTAAGTAGCAGCCACGTTCCACATCCCTTTAACTATGTTGCCCTGGGCCACTTCCCCATGGCCTGCCCTTATCTTCTTTGAGGCCCAGCAGCCAGCCAAGACTCAGAGCACCTTCGTTGCTCCCCCACTCACTGCCAGTAGACTGAACTCACTCTGGCCCTGCAGCTCCTTTTATACAAGCCTTATGGGAGCCTGATTGGCTGCATCCCACACAGCCCCGCTAGGCAGCTTGGAGGACCCACCTCCACTATTCTTTTTGGGATGAGGAGTGGTAGAACTGTGAGGCCTCCTGCAGGGGGCCTCTGAGACTCATACACCCCATCACAAGGCCCTTCTACTTTACTTTTCAGTATTATAATGTAGGGTTTTTGGAGAGGGAGGTCACTGCAAGCAGAGGTGGAAATGTATGACCTCATTAATTCTATCTTCTTGTCCTCAATTGTATTATTTTCTGTTTGTATTAATTTCAAGATACTAATAGAAATATTTAATTACACACCAAGCAACAGCCAGTTACCCTTGAACTGAACTGTAGTTGGTAAATGTCATCCAGTGAAGAGACAACATATACATGTAAAGGAGCAAGACTAGCTTTGATAGCTAGAATTTAATCATTCATTTTGTATACATATCCTAGGTTGGGGACAATATGTTACAGACCTTTACAAAAATTAAGTTGAATACCTGCCTGGGGCTCCTGTCCCTCTCTGCCCACCTGGCATTCCACCCAGGGAGCAGGGTCAGGGTGCAGGGGTGCCAGGTGGGCGGAACAGGGCAAGCCCCCGTACTCCGACCCGGTACCCAGCAGATGGCTGGAGCCAAACAACATTATAAGGGAACATTGCAGGACTTGAAAGGAGTATGTTCTCTAATAGGTCAGCGACCTAACAGCGAAACAACATTAACCAGGAGGATGTTAAGTGAGGAGTTATTGTAAAATAAAAATTAAGAAGAGAGGAATTCACAAGATGTATAAGTAACATAAGCATCTCTCCGGGAATGTCTGCACTGCAAACGAGTCCCATGACAGTGAGTCTCGGAGCCAGGGTTAACTAACCTGGGCTCACATTACAGGGCTAAAAATAGCAGTGTAAATGTTTGGGCTTGGGCTAAAGAACCATGCTCAGAAACCCAGGAAGAGGGGTGGATCTCAGAGTCCAGGCTCCAGCCTGAGCCTGAAGGTCTACACTGCTATTTTTAGCATTTATCTGCAGATGCATGTGTTGGGGTGAATATACAATGAAAAAGGTTCATCTGGTTTACTATAAATGGATCAGAGGTGCTAGCCTTTACTGCAGGAATCAGCAAGGAAGTAGAGTGGGATCAGCAACTGACTGCAGTTGCCTTCAAAAGGGAGAAATGAGACATACTCCTATGCTAGCAGCCCTCAAATGGAGCAAGCCATTTTGCGATTGGGCAGGCTGAAGTAAACCTAGCTCCTTTTCCCTTGCAGTATGTGCACCAGACTGAAGAGTTCAGTTGGTTTACTTGACTTAGCTGTTAGGAAAATGAAAGCAGTGTCCTGTTGTTAGGTATGTGTAAGAAGGAGTTATTGACTGGAAAGCACTATCTGGTTTTAATTTTATTACCTGCAGCTTTCAGCTAAGTGAATTCCAAAGCACTATACAAACTCACTGACTGTACAAATACTGAATATATGAATGTCTCTGTATACCACTAAAGTACAGCCAGTTCTGGGTTGTGCCACGACAACTGTTTAGCAATGCACAGCAATACACCATCATTTAATGCAGGAAGTGAAGATAGTGTCACAACGCAGTGGCCGCCTCCCTCAGGGGGTCCCCTGGGGAGGCAGATCAGCATTGTATGTTGCTAACACTGTTGCAAGCGTTGCAAGGCATTTTGGGAAGGGTTAAAGGTTTAAGTGTGGAACGAAAGGTTTCTTTACAGGTGACGAAAGGTTGGAGGGCGATGAAAAGAGAAAAGAACGGGTTAACTTGATGTTCCAGCTACATTGGAAGATAAGGAGCTGACTCCAGCCCAAGGCCACTGCACACACTCTGCTACCTGCCAAGAAAGAAGGGGGGGGGGGAGGGGAGTCCACCCCCTCCCCTGACCAGCCGTGGGAAAGATGAGTGGCTGAATAAATTGCAGGGGCCGCGAAAAGGAGTGAGCCAACAAGGTCAATGAGGGAAAAATAACCGTCTCACAGCCGCCGGTGTGTTTTGGGGAAAGCTGAGAAGGCTACAGAAAGCCGGTTTGGACTGGTACAAAGAGCACCAGGAACAGAGGGCCCTGAACGAAAACACCCCCAAAAGAACCCAGGACTTGAAAGCCCTCCTGAGACCCAAAGCACGTTGGAGATCACAGTGGACCCCGGACGACTTGGGCCCAGGACAAGAACTCCCCCCCCCACCCCTTTCTTCTTAAGTTACACCCAGGCTTAGCCAGCCTTGGGTACTGCAGGTGTGAGTATGAAAGTGGGTTAGGGCTTGGGGCACTAATGCTTTCTTTCTTTCCCTGAGTGACGTGGGGAACCCCTCCCCCAGCACTCTCTGCTGTTATTTTATTATTTTATTAATAAAGCTTTAAAACTCAGACACTTGGTGTGTTTCGTCATCTCCTCCCCAAACGATCCTGTGGCCTCAGCCTGATCACCTGATGCCTCAGGCAGATTGGTAACAGAAATCTGTCACAATAGCAGTTCTCAAACTCTAACCTGTGGATCACTAGTGGTCCGTTAAACACTAACAGGTGGTCTACAGGGAGTAACAGATCACAGGATGCTGGTTCTTCTCCTTGATTCCAGCAACTAAATTGTATTGAAAGAAGCTTAAAATATTAAATACCCCACTAATATCACCTGCCTATGTAAGGAATTTCTGTAATTATCAGAGGGATACTATAAATGCAAACTGGAGTGGAAGTGGTCCCTGCAATCATGAATGGAAGGAGAGGTAGTTCATGAGACAATTTTTATTAAGATGTTGTCCCACTGAAAAATTATCCACTTATAATTGAAGGGGGAATTTAAATAGGCAGAATAGAATTATCCATGTCAGAATTTGGGCTGGATTTACTCTACTACTCTCACAAAGAGTGCTAGGCAGTCAAGGCCTCAATTTTCACTCTCATCCATAAGATGGCAGATCAGCATTCCCCTAACACTCCAGGGATGGGATCAGTACTGCCTCAAGTGTGCCATTTACTAAATGCTACCTCCTGCAGTACCTGACTTTTCCCCAGAGGTCTTTGCTATTCAACTACTGACCCAGCATGATTTTACCTGGATTATGAGATCACATATTAAAATGCTATTGCTGCAAGCATTGCAAAGGCTATAATAGGGCTTAAAAGAATTTCATTAACTAAGACTACACAACAATACAAATAAGTAAGAAGAGCATGTGCAGTTACACTAGCTGGGACAACAATTACCTCATCTCATGCTTCATGGCACAAACTGACCACCTGCAGAGGCCAGGAAGAAAAACAACATTTACAATTAGGTGTGCTATAGGAATGATTTACTCTCCTCTCCAAAGTACCTTGCATTGGTTCCTGTTTGAGGCACAGTACTGGATTAGATGAATCAATAATTAGTTTCAAGAGGAAAGGAGCTGGAGTACCAGACTCGATAGAATACATGCCTGCTACAGTATGGAAATCCCTATATTCAGTTACTGGTCAACCTAGTGGCTTGAGAAAGCCAGGTGCATTGCCATTTATACAGAATCAGTGTTTGGGTTCCAACTTCACTGTGGGGGAGGGGGTGTTCCGAGGGACAGCACACTCAGCCCTTTGAAATGAGCATTCTAGTTTCTCACAAGTCTCACCTTCTGATAGATATTTGGAATAACATCCAGTCATGCTCCACCAGAAAAAAAAATCAGAAATTAAATGGAAACTATGCCAGAAACCCAGTTCTGCATGAATTATTTTAATGAACAAATATCAGGTGAGATGAACACCTGACAGGGAGCTGCTGACAGCCAGTACAGGGAGGAGAATGGCTGATAGCAAGTTGGAAAAAAAGGAAAATTAAGTGCAGTAAAAGTACTCCCTCCCCCTAAAAGAGCCAACCAAACCACTCCAGTAATTAACAAATCTTAATTTTAGGTGCTAAAATAATCTTTTCCATTTAATTTCTTAACACAATCGGGTTGCGAAATGTCAATACAGTGAACAAGCCACCACAAAGAGGACTGGCAGCAAATCCTACTGGACTTCACTCTAAATTTCTTCTCACGCAGCGTCCAAGATGGAGACAATAAGAATGGAAAGTAATGGAGAAGGAAGTGACCTTAGAGAGAGAATTCTTTGCTACCCAGCCTGTCCTCAGATATTGGACCTCCCTCTCCAGACCCCCAGTTTAGTTCCATGCTCATTGTGCTGCAGAGATCACTTTCTCAGTGCTTCTGTGAATGCTTTAATCCCATGACTGTGAAGGTAGCGGCAGTCAGTTTTTCATAGACTAGGAACATGAGTGCGGCAGTGAGGACTGTCTGCAGGAGCTTTGCTTCAAGGCCTTTGTAGAGTCCCACCAATCCAAAACGCCTAAGAAGAAACAGGTTTGACAAATGTGAAGTTTTCTCTAAGCAAACTATAGCACTAATGAGAACTGCTGCATTGACAGCTCTGCATGCTGAAGCTCTTCCGCTATCCCTAGAAGAGGGATAAAGCATAGGAAACTAAACAAGCCTCTCACACACTTTACCCCACCAAAATACTTTGTATTTTGTTGAGGAGAGTAAGTCAGTTTCTGTGGCATAGTCAACTTTTTGCCTCTATGCAGAGATTGTCAGCAAAGAAGCCAGTTAGGATGCAGACACTTGCCTGTCAGACTTATTGGCCAACTAACTAACAGCCTTAGAACAGCACTGGCCTACAGTGACTACTGACCTATTACTAATTAAGGTTACAAGTTAAATTACAGACACAGAATTAAGATTCCTTATCCTATTCCCAGTCTCCTCAGCTACTTAGATTTGAACCATAGGGGTTCAATAGAGAGGGGTAAGCATTCTTTACAGGAAACTTAGTCAGCCTCTCCTGGAAAAGAGTTAAGTTGCTATCTATAGAATTACCTCACTCTGAACAACATACAGATATTTAATTTGAAAGTAGTTACTTGCTCTCCTATCCCTGTTTTGCAATAGTTGACAAGTGGAACTGGGTTATTAGTTCAAGTGGGTGAAAATAAATAATGGTCAGGCCCAGCAATATTAACTGCCAATATGTTAAAAACCCATTCTTTTGTGGGAGTGTATGCGTCATTAAGACAGAAACTAGAAAGCTCACCTTACTCTCTGTCGAAGAAGATAGAGAACATTCTTAAGACTGCCTAGTGTCCGGTTTTCGGGGTTCAATCTGTGACGTCCAAACTGAAAGGGAAAGGAAAGAAACAGCATTAACAATTTATTGGGATTATTTCCTCCTAACCATACCCCTCACTGCCAGACTGAGAACCCTAATGAACAGGTAAAATGTGCAGAGGCTACTAAATTATATGGTAATTTCTAAGATTGATTATCTTATATCTATTTTCACATATTCCAGCTTGTGCTGTTGTCAAAAGGTTGCAATCAGTGCAGAAGAGTGTAGCCAAAACTTTTACTGCCCTGAGTTTATATTGAACTGATATCATACCTCCAGCATTAAATCTTTGTTTGCTACAAGTGAAATCTTATTGATTTTAAACTCCAGTTCCATTCCAATCATAAACACGGAACTACACAATGCTATTATGTTTCATTGACTCCCTGTAAAACAATTCTCATTTTCAAGATTATTTTTCTAATTACCAGTCCTGCAAAAATCAATCTGGGATCCAAAATTCAAGCTGAGTTCTTTCTGACTTGTGCATTACTGAGTTAAAGATTCACCAGGGCAGCTAATGCCCTCCCATCTACGCAAAGCCGTTAACTTCAGTGAAATTACACAGGTGTAAGCACGGGCAGAATTTAGTGCTGGCACTGGAACTTCATTTACAACTGTATTGATGATTAAGGCTAAGATTTAATCACGGGTATTTTTAGTAAAAGTCATGGACAGGTCACCGGCAAGAAACAAAAAGTCATGGCCCGTGACCTGTCCATGATTTATACCATAAATACCTCTGACTGAATTTTGGGGGGGGGGCAGCACTGTAGGGGGGGGAGCCTGCGGCATCAGCTGCAAGGGGGGTTGGGGGGCCCTTACTGCTGCTCCGGCCACAGGCAGGGGGGAAGGGAGGGAAGAGAGGAACCCCACTGCTCTGGCCACCCTGGGATCGAAATGGCTGCTTCCACTGCCCCTGGGACTGCTGCTCAGGCAGTCCCCAGGGCCAGCCACATCGGCCACTGCTTGGGTGGTCCCTGGGGCCAGCTGCCCAGGTCGTCAGAGCAGCAGTTGGTATGGTTGGCTGTGAGACCGCCTGAGGGGCTGGCTGCAGAGCCACTTCAGCAGTGGCACGTATAACTGTCCCCAGCGCCGCCCGAGCAGCTGCCCCCAGGTCCAGCTGCTCGGGCGACCCTGGAGTCAGCCACACCAGCCACTGCAGAAGTCACGGAGGTCACAGGAAGTCACAGAATCCGTGACTTCTGCAACCTCTGTAACAAACACAGCGCGTTATTGATGATCCATGCTCTATGCAAACATCCAGCTAATTCTACCACACTTGGCTCTGCAGTGCTAACTACTTAGTATTAAAGTAAGTAGATATGACTTTGAATAGTTACTAAAATTTTTATCTCTGTTATAATACTACACCAATGTCTACATGTATAGTTACCCAAGCTAAAATAAAGTATTCACATTACATGCTGCAAGATGTACTGACTGCTTCCAAGGATCAGGACTGAGCGATTCCCTCACCACTCCAATTAGTGTACAACACTGGGCAATTGGCTAGGTGCATTATTTATGAGTTCACTTTCCTCTGATGCATCAAATATTGGCCACCGCTGAAAGCAAGTAGTGGTCTGACTAAGTAAAGCAAACCTTATGTATATTATTTGCTTTTTTAGTTTACCTTCAATCATTCACTCTTTAGTATTTAGTCTTTAAAATTTATTTTCCATGGTTATGGAACCTATTTTCTATTTATATTCACTATCCACATTTTATGCAGCCTTTAAATCCACATTTTATGCAGCATTTCAATTGTAAGGTGCCTCAAGAGTTTTTGTGAAAGACACTACACACATGCATTACATTGTAATTACTATTAGCTGCTTATGAGACTGCCTTATGCCTACTGAAGTTCCGGCAGGCTCCATTGGCACGGGAACAAAAAAGCCCAAGTCTAGGCCCTGCCAATGGCCTTCAACATAATCAGCGAGATAAGAGAAGTCTGTCTAGCAAAGACTCGTGAATAGACAGGTCTTGGGTTGTACAGTAGTGGCCTCCAGAGGCAGAGCTGCCTTCGTCTGGAGTTAGATGGACCTATTTTCAGTGTAACTAATACTCACCCGCAAAATTGATTGTACTGTCTGCATGGGGTAGGTGATGGTGGTGGCAACTGCCTTAGCTACTGCACCAATGACGAATGCATCCAAAGAGGTAAGCTGTTCAACAGTGTAAGGAAAATATTACTTGCATGAAGAAACAGATCAGATGTTACAGTTTTATACCTATCACCATAATGTCTGAGTGCTTTCCACATAAAATCAATAGCAAAATCCCTAGTGGACTTCATGGAATTTCTGACACTTCTCCCTTTTTAGGGTCAAAACTATAAATAAACCCGCATAGTTAGAGAGAGGATTTACAACAACCTCTTGCATATCTCATATCTCCATTACTGAAACCCAGTGGGAGGAGCCACATGACAGGAATGTTTTAAAGTCACTGGATACACCCTATTTAGCATAAAAAGAGCGGGTAGAAAGGGAGAGGGATGGCACTCTACATGAACGATACCATTACAAACTTTAAAATTATTGACAATTGAGAGGAACAGGATCTGAACTGCTTATGGTTCAATGTTCTGATAAATCACAAGATGAGGTACTGGTGGAGATCTGTGACAAGCCATTAAAGCAGATAAGGGAACAGGATGAGCAGATCCATAAACATCTATCTGGAATCATAGAATCATAGAAGATTAGGGTTGGAAGAGACCTCAGGAGGTCATCTAGTCCAATCCCCTGCTCAAAGCAGGACCAACACCAATTAAATCATCCCAGCCAGGGCTTTGTCAAGTCAGGCCTTAATGTCTAGAAACACTGAGTTATCAAGGGTTATTTCCATCATGGAAACATATGTTAGAGGTCTCATGCTGCCATTAGTAAAGCATCCTTGAGTTCTAAAATTTATAGATGGTAATTTTCTAGCACAAAAAATAAACCAGTGCGTCAAACATACAGAATTACCCCAAGTTGGTTGCACTATTAGACCTCAGTCTAAGCAATAAAGATGAACTGATCATTGACCTAAAAACTTATGGTTGCTCAGATGCATGTGATCAAACACTAATTTCATTTGTTGTGTGCAAACAGAATGTAGTCCTGACCAGTAATATATACGTACTTGGTGCTTTAAAAAGGAACAAATTCCTGGTGCTAAAAACAAACATAAGAAAAATTGAGTGGGAGGAAACATTTAAACATAAAAATACAAGTGATAATGGAGAGTTATTTAAGAATGCTTTTTTAAATGTCCAGGAAACCAACAAATCTACAATCACATTGTGACATTTTATACTTTCTGGGAGAGTCCTGTAACCCCCATAGTCCTCACTGATATATAATTGTGATCTTGCATATGAAGCATGCCATGTAAGATATCAGGGGAAAGGTTATGATCTGCAGGAAGCCATTTTTCTAGCTAAATATGCATATAATCAATGCATATGAAATTATAAGAATTGTGTAATATGGTTTTCACTAAAATATGCTTTGGGTTTGGGAAGTGCCCAGATACTAGCTCAAAGGAGACAATGATGAGGGAAGAGGTAACCAACAGATGCTGAACAGATATCACCACCCATTGTCCAGCAGAGGAGTTACAATTTAATGACTCACTCACAGGAGACACACCAGGGGTATTGCTTCACCTTGTGACTCAGCAATGCCCACGAGACATGCCTGGACTTGTATTTTCCAAGTACATGGACTAAGGGTATAAAACAGAACACAGTGGCCACATGCTTTGCCTTTCTCCTGCCCCCATCTATGCTGCAAGCAACAAAGACACACAGAAGACTGGAGACTCCAACAGAGGAGACTGGCCCAGGTTTAAGGGACAAACCTATATATTAAGGACTGCAATATCCAGTGGGGTCAGAAAAACTGTTAAATCTAGATGTTGCACAGTCTAATAAGGTTGAGAGTTTAGACTGTGTGCTTATATTTTCTTTTCTTTTGGTAACTAACTCTGACTTTTTGCCGATCACTTAATATCACTTAAAATCTATCTTTTGTAGTCAATACATTTGTTTAACTGTTTATCTTTACCAGTGAATTTGCCTGAAGTGTGTGGTAAATCTGCTCAGGTTTGCAAAGGCTAGTGTATATCCACTTTCCATTGATGAAGTGGTGAACCAATTAATAAATTTGCACTGCTCATCTTTAGCAGTGCAAGACGGTATATTCCTGAGGTATAAGGCTGGGAGCTGGGGGGATTTGGCTGGTGCCTTTCTTTGTGTGATTCATGAGTGACTCTAGGAGCACTCATGCAAACTAGCTGGGTGTGGGGCTGCATATGCGGTTGTGCTGAGTGATAATGGTGCCTGGAGGCATTAACAAAACATTGTGAGTGACAGCCTAAACTGGAGAATTAAGGGGGCACAGCAGTCCCACAATTCCAGGCTGCATCCCGGGAATCCCATTACACACATAAGAAGGCTTCTTGTGTGAAAAGAAATCCTAGTTAAAAGAGTAAATGAAAATATAAATCAAAATAAAGAAGAATACATATAACAAATGGAAACGTAGGGAAGTGGATAGCAATGAGTATAAATCAGCAGTCAGGAAATGCAGACAGTTGACAAAGGAAAATAAAGGTATAAAAAACAGTAAAAAACAACAACAACAACAACAAAAAACTATGGCCAGTAGGATTAAGCACAATAAGGAATTATTTAAATATATCAGGAACAAATGAATCCTAACAATGGTATAGATCCAATAGTAGATAAGGATGGTAAAATTGTCAATAGCATGCAGAAAAGGCAGAAATAGTCAATAAATATTTCTGTTCTGTATTTGAAATAAAGTAGGCTGACATATTCATGTCTTACAGATATAAGGAAATACTTTCTATTCCATCAATACTTATGGCAAATATTAAAGGGCAACTATTAAAGTTAAGCATTTTAAAACTGGAAGGACCAGATAATTTGCATCCAGGGGTATTAAACGAATTGGACCAAGGAGCGCTCTGAACTACTGATGTTGATTTTTAACAAATCTTGGAATACTGGGGAAGCTCCAGAGAACTGGGAAAACAGGAAACGTTCTGCCAATATTTTAAAAAGAGTAAATGTGATGACCCAGGTATAGGCTGGTTAGTCTGACATCACTCCCAGGCAAAACCATGGGAAGGTTGATATGGATACAATCTGTAGATAATTTAAAAAAGGAAGCACAGTGAATGCCAATCAACAGGGTTTTATGGAAAATAGGCCTTGTCAAACAAATTTGGTACTGTTTTTTGATGAACTTACAAATTTGGTTGATAAAGATAATTGTGCTGACATAATATACTTGAACTTCTGTAAGGCACTGATTTAGTTCTGGATGACATTCTGATAAAAAATTAGCTCTATACAAAAATCATTGTAGCCTATATTAAATTAATTAAATAGGTCATAAAAAGTAATTGCAAATGGGGAATCATCCTCCTCAGGGGATTTCTAGTGGGGCCTTGGTGGAATCTGTTCTTGCTATTCAATATCTTTGTCAATGATCTGGAAGGAAATATAAAATCAATGCTGGTAAAATTTGCAGATGACACAAAATTGATGGTAGTAGTAAATAATGATGGAAATAGGTGAGTCATGAAGATGAGTCTGGATTGCTTAGTAAGATGGGCTGGTTTGAACAACATGCATTTGGCTATATTAAAATGCAAGGTTGCAGTGTTGTAGCCATGTTGGTGCCAAGATATGAAATAGACAAATTATCTTTTATTGGACCAATGTCTGTTGGTGAAACAGACAAGTTTTTGGGCTTCACATCTGATGTGCCAGGAACAACTACATTGGTGAAACCATATAATCACTATGCTGTTGAATGAACTCACAAAGAAAAATGATAACAGCCAAAAAAAACCTATCACCTATGGGCGAACACTTTTCACAAAGCGATCACTCTGTATCTAACCTATCAGTCCTCATACTCAAAGGAAACCTGCACAATACCTTCAAAAGACAAGCACAGGAATTTAAATGTATAACTCTGCTAGACACTAAAACTCATGGTTTCAGCAGAGACTAGTTTTATTGTTCATTACAACAATTTGTAATCTACTAATTCTCCTCTGTCCTATGACTGCAGAGGTGTTAATTGCCCACTTCCTTTTAAGTGGTTTCTTGAAACATGTGTTAACCTCTTATACTTCATCTGTCCCATCTTGTATTTATTTATGACACGGCTATCTATTTCAGACCTGAAGAAGAGCTCTGGGAAGCTTAAACATTTGTCTCTTTCACCAACAGAACTTAGTCCAATAAAAGATTATCTCATTCACCTTGTCGCTCCTAAAATGCAAGGACAGATATCTAAGAACAACAAATGTAGTTTGCACTTACAAGATGTGAGACAGTATCCTGGAATGCAGTGACAGTGAAAAGGGCTTAGTTGTAATTGTAGATAACCAAATGAACATGAGCTCCCAGTGCAATGTAGTCACTAAGAGGGCAAATATGATCCTTGGATGCATAAGAAGGGGAATATCAAGTAGGAGTAGAAAGGTGACATCATACAGAGCATTGGTGAGACCATTCCTGGAATACTCTGTCCATTTCTGGTGTCCACACTTCAAAAAGGATGTTGAAAAATTGAAAAGGATTCAGAAAAAAGCTACAAGAACGATTTGAGGTCTTGAATATATGCCTCATAGTAAGCTTTAAGAAGCTCAATATATTTAATTTATCCAAGAGAAGGGTATGACAGATATGGCAATTTCCAGTGATATCCTGGACAAACCATATTGAAAAAAGCTAAACCTTATTAAATTAAGTTTAAGTATCTTAGGAGTTCATTGTATTAAAAATACAAATTTTTATGTAATGTGGAATTGTATTAACATCTCTAGAGGGAGAGACATGACTAATGTAAACCCTAGAAATTGTTATGAGCTTCAAAAGTCAGATAAGTGAAGTTTTAAAATTAAGTGGGTTTCCCGGGAATTTCTGGGGAAGGTGAATACATAAGAACAGAAGAATGACCATAAGTCAGACTAATGATCCATCTACCCCAGTAGCCTGTCTCTCTCAGTAGCCACTGCCAGATGCTTCTGGCAAGTTGGAGGTTTAGGGACACCTGGAGCATGGAGTTATATCCCTAATCATCTTGGCTAATAGCCATTGATGGACCTATCCTCCATGAATTTACTAATCCTTTTTTTGAACCCAATTATATTTTTGGTGTTCAAAACATCCGATGGCAAGGAATTCTACAGATTGGCTTTGTGTGAAAAAGTACAGTACTTCCTTCTGTTTGTTTTAAATCTGCTACCTATTAATTTAATTGGGTGACCCCCTAAGTTCTTGTGTTATGTGAAGAGGTAGGTAACACTTCCCTACTCACTTTCTCTACACCCTTCATGATTTTATAGACCTCTATCATGTCCTCTCTTAGTGATCTCTTTTCCAAGCTGAAAAGTCACACTCTTTAATCTCTCCTCATATGGAAGCTGTTCCATACCCCTAGTCATTTTTGTTGCCCATTTCTATAATTTTTCCAATTCTAATATACCTTTTTGAGATGGGCCGAAAACTGCACACAATATTCAGTGTACCATGGATTTGTACAGTGGCATTATGATATTTTCTGTTTTATTATTTATCCCTCTCCTAATGGTTCCTACATTCTGTTAGCTTTTTTTGACCACCGCTGCGTATTGAGTGAATGTTTCCAGAGAACTATCCACAATGACGCCGAGATCTCTTTCAGGAGTGATAACAGCTACACCGCTACCTTGATATAACGTGACCCGATATAACACGAATTCGGATATAACACGGTAAAGCAGTGCTCCGGGGGGGTGGGGCTGCGCACTCCGGTGGATCAAAGCAAGTTCAATATAACGGGGTTTCACCTATAACGCGGTAAGATTTTTTGGCTCCCGAGGACAGCGTTATATCAAGGTAGAAGTATAATATAGACCCCATCATTTTTCAGGTATAGCTTGGAGTATGTTTTCCAATGTGCATTACAGTAACTCCTCACTTAAAGTCATCCCAGTTAACATTGTTTTGTTGTTACATTGCTGATCAATTAGGGAACATGCTCGTTTAAAGTTGTGTGATGCTCCCTTCTAACGTTGTTTGGCAGCCGCCTGCTTTGTCCACTGCTTGCAGGAAGAGCAGCCTATTGCAGCTAGCTGGTGTGGGCTTGGAACCAGGGTGGAACAGCAGCCCCCCTATCAGCTCCCCGCTCCCCTAAGTTCCCTGTGCAGCAGCTGCCAGCAGGCTAGTAATTGCAGCTATCCCTACCCCCACTGCTATGTGCTTCTCCTGCTCTCTGCCTTGGAGCTGCTCCCCGAGCCTCCTGCTTGCTGTGCGGGGGGCGGGGCGGGGGGTTGTTAATGTCAGGGTGTCCCCCTCCCCCCTGCTCCTACACCCCGCTTACCCCTTCTCCTCCATATACAGCAGGGTGGGATCACGGAGGGAGAGAGACAGAGAGAGCCTGGAGCAGCAGCTGCTGTCTCAACTTCCTGATCCACTTAAAGACAATGCACTTAAGAGTGGGTCAGCTTACTTAAAGGAGCAGTGTGCATTTCTCTCTCTCCCACACACAAGGTGTGTGTCTGTCTTTGTCTGCTATGCTATCTCCCCTCCTCTCCATTCCTGCTGCCTTGTAGAGTGTCAGGCTACATTAACAACAATGTGTTAACCCTTGAGGGCTCAGCCAAGTGCTAGTTCATCATTTAGCACAGGGGCTCTCAAACTGGGGGTCGGGACCCCTCAGGGGGTCAAGAGGTTATTACATGGGGGGTCGCGAGCTGTCAGCCTCCACCCCAAACCCCACTTTGCCTCCAGCATTTATAATGGTGTTAAATATATACAAAAAGTATTTTTAATTTATATAGGGGGTCACACTCAGAGGCTTGCTATGTGAAAGGGGTCACCAGTACAAAAGTTTGAGAATTATTGATTTAGCAGCAAGGCATTCTCTGAGAAATATCCCTCCCTCTTCCAGCGTCTAACTTCACCACCTCAACCAAGCTTCACAATCATCATAGCAGTGAACAGAATTAAATTGTTTGTTTAAAACGTATACTGTGTGTATATCTATGTAGTTTTTTGTCTGGTGAAAAAAATTTCCCTGGAACCTAACCCCCCCATTTACATTAATTCTTATGGGGAAATTGGATTCGCTTAACATCATTTTGCTTAAAGTCACATTTTTCAGGAACATAACTACACCGTGAAGTGAGGAGTTACTGTACTTTGCACTTAACACTGAATTTCATCTGCTATTTTGTCATCTAGTCAAGAGAGATCCCTTTGTAAGTACTCACAGTCAGTTTTGGACTTAAGTACCTTGAGTAATTTCATAGTCCGCAAATTTTGCCACTTCACTGTTTACCACTTTTTCCAGATAATTTATGAATGTTGAACAGCAAAGGTCCCAGTACAGATCCTATGGGGACCGCAGTCTGTTGGGGGGAATATCCCCTCCCCCTCTGGGTCTGTGGGTGGCCAATTCGCCTCACTACGTCTCTGGGAGGTCGCCTGGAGTGGGGAATGAGCGGGGCGACAGGAGACGTGAGCGTGGGTCTGTGATCAGGGCTGAACGACAAACACGGTTACAGAGCCCAGCCCCTGGTCAGGGCAGGGCAACAAGGAGTCTGAGAGCTCAGGCCTGCACTCAGGCTGAGCCGCAAAACAGTCGGGCCTCCTAACTCTAGTGGAGGGCTGACAAGCGCAGGCTTCTTGCCTATGAGAGGGGGAGACTGCCACTCACAGACTGGGGTGGCAGGGGGGACGTAGGCCCACCCACTCCACTGTGTCCCGGTCCAGGGCCCTAGCAGTGGCAGAGTGGTCTGCTACTGGGTCAGCAGAGATCCTGACTGCAACACGGTGACTCACTCGCAGAGTTGCATCCAGACAGGGGTCAGCTACCCCATGGCCACTTCCTAACTCCCCCTCGGGGCGCACTTGGCTCTGTAGAGGGTCATCCAGGAAGAGGGCCTCTGTCAGGGCTTGGGGTTCCTCTGTGTTCAGGTCTGTAAATGGCCCTGGCTAGTCCTCAGCTTCCTCGGGGTCTGTGGCAGCCTCCTAGCTTGGGAGCTCGCAGGAGGCGTCTGGCTCCTCCGGTGGCTGGGCTCCAACTGAGTTCTCCAGCCCGCCTTTTGTACTTCCTGTCCCGCCCTCTGAACATCTGGTGGGAGGGTTGAGCATAGAGTGGCTCCGCCCACCAGGGTTCAAAGTGAGGGGCCCCTCCCCCTCCGGGTCTGTGGGCAGCCAATCCACCTCACTATGGGGACCCTGCTATTTACCCCACTCTGTTGTAAAAACTGACCATTTCTTCCTACCCTTTGTTTCCTATCTTTTAACCAGTACTGAACCATAAGACGACCTTCCCTCTTAGACCATGACTGCTTACTTTGCTTAAGAACCTTTGGTGTGGGACCTGTCAAAGGCTTTCTGAAAGTCTAAGTACACTATATCAACTGGATCACCTTTGTCCACATGCTTGCTGACTCCCTCAAAGAATTCTCACAGATTGGTGAAACATGATTTTTCCCTTTACAAAAGCCATGTTGACTATTCTGCAACATATCATGTTCATATGTGTGTCTTGACAATTCTGTTTTTTACTATAGTTTCAACCAATCTGCCAGATACTTACTGGCCTGTAATTGCCAGGATAATCTCTTGAGCCTTTTTAAAAAATAGGTAATAGCAGCAAAGAGTCCCGTGGCACCTTATCGACTAACAGACATATTGGAGCATGAGTTGCAGTGAATACCCACTTCGTCAGATGCATGCAACGAAGTGGTTATTCATCCATGAAAGCTCATGCTCCAATACATGTTAGTCTATAAGGTGTCATAGGACTCTTTGCTGCTTTTACAGATCCAGACTAACACGGCTACCCCTCTGATACTTAAAAATAGGTATTACATTACTTACCTTCCAGTCATCTGGTACACAGGCTGATTTAGCAATAGGTACACACCAGAGTCAGTAGTTCTGCAATTTCATATTTGAGTTCTTTCAGAGCTTTTAGGTGAATACCTTCTGATCCTGGTGACCTATTACTGTTTATCAATTTGTTCTGAAACCATCTCTACTGACACCTCAATATGGGACAGTTTCCTCAGATCTGTCACCTAAAAAGAATGGCTCAGGTGTGTGGATCTCCCCCACATCCTCTGCAGTGAAGACCTATGCAAAGATTCATTTAGTTTCTCCACAATGGCCTTCTCTTCCTTGAGTGCTCCTTGAGCACATCATCTGAAAGTCCCCAACTATGGGACAGTTTCCCTCCGCTCTAGCCTGAAGCTCTCCTTATCTGAGACTTTCATCCTCCATCATCCAGCACAGAGGCTGTCAAACTGGGGTGAGAACGCTCTATTGTGTCCCTGAAAGTCTCCTCTATGTACCTCTCTGTCTCTCTTAGCTCCTCAAGTTCAGTCACTTTGGCCTTAAGAGTCTGTTTTATATAGTGTGTGTGTGTATATATGTATATACTGTGACAGGGTCAGACCAGATGGCTACAGGAGACTGTAAGAAGGCAGATATATTCATCCCAGATTAAGTAAATCCCTTTTCCCTGGGTAAGGTAACAGGGGCAGTTCCAGAACAAGCAGGAACTTGCTGGAACCAATTAAGGAAGGAAGGCTAATTAGGACACCTGAAGCCAATTAAGAAGAAACTGCTAGAATTAATTAGGGCAGGCCGGCTAATCAAGGCACCTGAATTTAAAAAGGACCTCACTTCAGTTTGTAGAGTGCATGCGAGGAGCTGGGAGCAAGAGGCGCGAGGAACTGAGAGTGGGAAGATGCATTGCTGGAGGATTGAAGAGTACAAGCATTATCAGACACCAGGAGAAAGGTCCTGTGGTGAGGATAAAGAAGGTGTTGGGAGGAGGCCATGGGGAAGTAGCCCAGGGAGTTGTAGCTGTTGTGCAACTGTACCAGGAGGCACTCTAGACAGCTGCAGTCCACAGGGCCCTGGGCTGAAACCCGGAGTAGAGGGCGGACCTGGGTTCCCCCCAAACCTCCCAATTCCTGATCAGACACAGGAGGAATTGACCTGGACTGTGGGTTCTACCAGAGGGGAAGGTCTCTGAGCTGTTCCCTGATCCACATGGTGAATCTCTGAGGCGAACAAATCTGCCAATAAGCGCAGGACCCACCAAGATAGAGGACGAACTTTGTCACAATACATACACACACTATGTTTGCATATACACACACAGATTATGCAAGAACTCATCCTTTTGAAATTTCACCATGAGGAAGGACCATCTGCTGATTACACTGGTCTACAATTTTTGAGAAGTCGTCTGCTTCAGAGATAAAATGTGCTATTTATTATGTATTTTGATGTGCTGAATTCAAATATGACAATTAAAACAACTGATTGGCTACTGTTTCTAAGATATTTAAGTTTTTACATTTTATGTCTATGTATATTGTGTAGATAGTAGAGTTTTAATCATAAATTGTAAACCTAGGTCTTTTCATGTGTTTATGGTTGCTTTACATGATAATATTTCACCTGTCTTGTTTATGTAACACTTTAAAAATCAGCGAAAGGGTTATATAAATAAAATTTATTATGAAACAAAAGGCAAAAAACTATTATGTACATAGTTTAGTCCTATTCAGTGTCTACTTGGCGCTTCTTGGCTTGTCTCTTGTATTCATTAAATGGAGCATCTCTTGTCACTGTCCTGCAATAATCTGCAAGCATTGATGGGCTCCATTTGCCCTGATAGCGTTTCTCCATTGTTGCAATGTCCTGGTGAAATCGCTCGCCGTGCTCGTCGCTCACTGCTCCGCAGTTCGGTGGAAAAAAATCTGGATGAGAGTGCAAAAAATGTATCTTTAGTGACATGTTGCAACCAAGGCTTTTGTATACCTTGAGGAGGTTTTCCACCAACAACCTGTAGTTGTCTGCCTTGTTGTTTCCGAGAAAATTTATTGCCACTAACTGGAAGGCTTTCCATGCCGTCTTTTCCTTGCCACACAGTGCATGGTCAAATGCATCATCTCGAAGAAGTTCACAAATCTGAGGACCAACAAAGACACCTTCCTTTATCTTAGCTTCACTTAACCTTGGAAATTTTCCACGGAGGTACTTGAAAGCTGCTTGTGTTTTGTCAATGGCCTTGACAAAGTTCTTCATCAGACCCAGCTTGATGTGTAAGGGTGGTAACAAAATCTTCCTTGATTCAACAAGTGGTGGATGCTGAACACTTTTCCTCCCAGGCTCCAACGACTGTCGGAGTGGCCAATCTTTCTTGATGTAGTGGGAATCTCTTGCACGACTATCCCATTCGCAGAGAAAACAGCAGTACTTTGTGTATCCAGTCTGCAGACCAAGCAAGAGAGCAACAACCTTCAAATGGCCACAAAGCTGCCACTGATGTGGTCATAGTTTATGCACCTCAAAAGTTGTTTCATGTTGTCATAGGTTTCCTTCATATGGACTGCATGACCAACTGGAATTGATGGCAAAACATTGCCATTATGCAGTAAAACAGCTTTAAGACTCGTCTTCGATGAATCAATGAACAGTCTCCACTCATCTGGATCGTGAACGATGTTGAGGGCTGCCATCACACCATCGATGTTGTTGGAGGCTACAAGATCACCTTCCATGAAGAAGAATGGGACAAGATCCTTTTGACAGTCACGGAACATGGAAACCATAACATCACCTGCCAGGAGATTCCACTGCTGTAGTCTGGAGCCCAACAGCTCTGCCTTACTCTTGGGTAGTTCCAAATCCCTGACAAGGTCATTCAGTTCACCTTGTGTTATGAGGTGTGGTTCAGAGGAGGAGGATGGGAGAAAATGTGGGTCCTGTGACATTGATGGTTCAGGACCAGAAGTTTCATCCTCTTCCTCTTCTGACTCAAGTGAGAATGATTCTGGTGCATCAGGAACCGGCAGTCCTTCTCCGTGCGGTACTGGGCGTATAGCTGATGGAATGTTTGGATAATGCACAGTCCACTTTTTCTTCTTTGACACACCTTTCCCAACTGGAGGCACCATGCAGAAGTAACAATTGCTGGTATGATCTGTTGGCTTTCTCCAAATCATTGGCACTGCAAAAGGCATAGATTTCCTTTTCCTGTTCAACCACTGGCGAAGATTTGTTGCACAAGTGTTGCAGCATATGTGTGGGGCCCACCTCTTGTCCTGATCTCCAATTTTGCAGCCAAAATAAAGGTGATAGGCTTTCTTAACCATAGTGGTTATACTGCGCTTTTGTGATGCAAAAGTCACTTCACCACAAACATAGCAGAAGTTATCTGCACTGTTCACACAAGTACGAGGCATCTCTGCTCACTTTGGCTAAACAGAAATGTGTCCCTTTGCAAAATCAAACACTGACAAATAAGAGAGCACGACACTGTATGATTTCTAGAGCTGATATAGGGCAATTTGTTCAGCAGAGTGATGTAAGCTTCGTTATGATTGCGTCATCCATGACTTCTAGGAATAACATGATGCAATTCATATCATGTATGACGCAATACCAGCTTCAGATTGCATCATTAATTGTTTTGCCTAAAAAGCAATTACTGTCCAAACCCAGTCATAGATTTATTCATAGATCCAGTCAAAGATGTATTTTAGTCATTTCTGGTTTAAATTTAGGTCCCTTCCCTTTATAACTCACTTATCTTCCCCTATTCCCAAGTCAAGGGTCGTATATACTGACCCAATAGCATATCTTGAAAACTAGAGCCAATCAACAATTTTAAGCATCATTTTCGTTCTCAGTGACCCAGAATTAGTAAAGTTTGACTACATTTATTTCAGAAGCATTTTGGCTGTAGAGCAGTGTTACGTGTTACTTGAGGACAATATCAGAGGCCCAAACTGTATAAAGGAATGATTCACAGATTCATGGGGATTCTTGTTCTGAACTAGCAGCTGTTATGAACACGTCACCACAGAAAATCCCTTGGTGAGATGTGAAAGACTGATCACTTGCCAGAGCCCTTGTTGGAATTGAGGTTCTCTCTGGTAAGCTTATTAGCATACGTATGTTCTTCTGTTGTTTTTAATTTGTTTTCTCTCTAATGCTTTCACCTTAAGAATAAATGTGCTTGCTGTAGTACACTATGACTATAGGCAATTCTGCTCCTTATAGCCTCTGGTGAGAAAGCAAAGCAGGCTTGCTTAGGCAGTCTGACTTGCTGGGAAACTCAAACTGTAGGCAGGGAATTGTGCAACCAGCAAAATCCCTGGTCAGGAGAGAGAGAGAGACATGGGTCTCCACCCAAGAGAGGTGATGGCTGGGGAGCCAGGATCCTAATAGAGGGTGCCCTTCATGGACCACAGAGGGGGAATACACAAAGTATTCCTCTGACACAAAGTAAGAGGTGACTTGATTATGGTCTACAAGTACCCACAAAGGGAAAAGATTTCTGATAACAGAACTTAAATCTAGCAGAGAAAGGCATACTAAGATCAATAGTTGGAAGCTAAAGCAAGATAAATTCAGACTAGAAATAAGTATTACTTTTTTTTTAAACTGAGGGGAATGAGTCACTGGAACAATTTCTTTAGGGATGCAGTTGATTCTCCATCATATCTCTCTAAAAGATAAACTATAACTCAAACAGAAGTTATGGGTTTCATCAATCAGCTACTAGTTGAGGTTGTATGGTCTGTGAGGGTACGTCTACACTACGGGACTATTCCGAATTTGCATAAACCGGTTTTGTAAAACAGATTGTATAAAATCGAGTGCGCGCGGCCACACTAAACACATTAAATCGGTGGTGTGCGTCCACGGTCCAAGGCTAGCATCGACTTCCGGAGCGTTGCACTGTGGGTAGCTATTCCGTAGCTATCCCATAGTTCCCGCAGCCTCCCCCGCCCCTTGGAATTTCCGGGTTGAGATCCCAGTGCCTGATGGGGCAAAAATCATTGTCGCGGGTGGTTCTGGGTAAATGTCGTCAGTCACTCCTTCCTCTGGGAAAGCAACGGCAGACAAGCATTTCACGCCTTTTTTCCCTGGATTGCCCTGGCAGATGCCATAGCATGGCAATCATGGAGCCTGTTTTGCCTTTTGTGACTGTCACCATATGCCGCTGACAGAGGCGATTCAGCAGCGCTACACAGCAGCATGCTTTTGCTTTTGCATGACAGCAGAGATGGTTACCAGCCATACTGCACCATCTACCAATCCATAAATTGGTAAAAAGATGATCATGGCTACCAGTCGTTTTGCACCATTTGCTGCTGTCATAAGTGCCCCTGGCTGCTCTTAGCCAGGGGCGCAAAAGCCAAAATTGGGAATGACTCCCAGAGTCAATCCCTCCTTTTTAGTATCTAAAAATAGAATCAGTCCTGTCTAGAATATGGGCAAGTGTACTAGAGAACCACTGTATCAGAGAGCACAGCTGCTCTGTGTCAGATCCTGCAGAAATTATGAGCTCTATGCTATTCACAGGGGGTGCTCCTGCAACAACCCCACCTGTTGATTCCGTTCTTCCCCCAGCCTTCCTGGGCTACTGTAGCATTGTCCCCCCACTTGTGTGATGAAGTAATAAAGAATGCAGGAATAAGACACAGTGACTTGTTAGTGAGAAATGAGTGGAAGGCAGCCTCCAGCTGCTATGATAGTCCAGACAGGACAGTAAGGAGCGTGGAGGAGAGGAGCCCAGCATCCCTCTGCTAGTCCAGGGGCAATTGAATCTTTTTTTTTTACACATGAAGGGTGGGGGCTGACAGAGCTCAGCCCCCTGTTGCTATGACGACGATGGTTATCAGCCATACTGCACCATCTACCAGGAAAAATTAGGGTCAGGCGCCCTTGATTGACCTAACTGATGCTAGTCGGCATGGTTACCAGTCCTTTTGCACTGCCCCATGTGCCAATAGGCTGATGATGACGGGTACCAGTCGTTTTGCACCATCAGCCACCCACGGCGGGGGGGAGCAAGGATGTTGGTGTTGAGTGCTGCAGCATCGCGTCTATCTGCAGCATTCAGTAAAGATAGGGTGACATGTAAAAGAGTCAAGAGAGGATTGTTTTCCCTTTCACTTCTGGGGGTGGGTGGGGGGGTGCGTAAATTGCCGAGCTATGCCCTGACCCACCGCGGACACTGTGTTTGACCCTAGAAGCATTTGGAGCTCAGCCAAGAATGCAAATACTTTTCGGAGACTGCAGGAACTGTGGGATAGCTTGAGTCCTCCAGTCCATGAGCGTCCATTTGATTCTTTGGCTTTCCATTACGTTTGTCACGCAGCAGTGCGCTGAGCCCCTGCTATGGCGTCTGTCTGGAGATTTTTTAAAAATGATTTTGAATTTCGTCTTCTGTAACGGAGCGCTGATAGAACAGATTTGCCTGCCCTTACAGCGATCACATCCGCATGGTCCATGCGGGAGCTCTTTCTTTATTTTGATTTTTAACTGCATCGCCACACGTGCTGATCTGAGCTCCACGCTAGGCAAACAGGAAATATTCAAAAGTTCGCAGGGCTTTTCCTGTCTACCTGGCCACTGCATCCGAGTTCAGATTGCTGTCCAGAGCGGTCAGTGGTGCACTGTGGGATACCGCCCGGAGCCAATACCGTCGATCTGCGGCCACACTAACCCTAATCCAATATGGTAATTCCGATACTAGCACTACTCCTCTCGTTAGGGAGGAGTACAGAAACCGGTTTAAAGAGCCCTTTATACCGATATAAAGGGACTCTCAGTGTGGACGGGTGTGGCGTTAAATCGGTTTTACGCTCCTAAAACCGGTTTAAACGCCTAGTGTAGACCAGGCTTGATATACAGGAGGTCACACTAGATCAGGGTTTCTCAAATGTCATTGCACCCTGGCCCCCTTCTGACAACAAAAATTACTACACAACCCCAGGAAAGGGGACTGAAGCCTGAGCCCCACAACCCCAGGCTGGGAGGCCAAAGCAAAAGCCCAAGCCCTGCCATCCTGGGGGGCGCCAAAGCTTGAGGGCTTCAGCCCTTGGGGATGGGGCTCAGATTTTGGTTTCAGCCCTGAGCCCCAGCAAATCTAATGCCAGCACTGGCAACCCCATTTAAATAGGGTAGCGACCCACTCTGAGATCCTGACCAACAGTTGGAGAACCGCTGCACTAGATAATCATAACAGTTTCTTCTGATCTCAAAAATCTATTACTCTCACCTGCAGTCGTGTCTTCAAAAGCCTTCGTTTAAACCCTTCATAGAACATGAACTGTATGGCAGGATTGAAGACCAGCAGCAAGGAGGGGAAAGTACCATTCCACAAAGCCAAGACTCCTTCATCCCGTATTATCTGATGAAAGGCATCTGATGTGGAAAGTGGAGAAAAGCAACAGGAATTCTTAACATACAGAGTGACATTCTGATTGCAAAGGGTATGATTAATTCTACATTTTGAATATCATCCTCCATTGTGTACGAGTCATCTCAGCAGCCTAGACCCACTGCTCCCTGTGATACACTTCTTCTTTTGCCTTTTAAACTAATGAACAAATTTAGGGACTATGATGGACAGAGTGGAAGCAGAGGTATTTCTTGGTCAAACTGGCACTTGTCAGAAAGCTTATATTTACCTCCTTGTGTAGCTGTTCCCCTCTTTTACAGAGGCCCAATGTCACCCTGAGATTCTTCTAGCTAAAATGGCTCTCTTCAGAGCTTTATTTAGTTATGTTTCATTTTAGCAACAAGCAGCATAGCTGATCATAAAGTTAACCTCCCTCTGCCTCTGTTCCATTTAACTGGAAGTTGCCTAAGAATGTCATCTCCCAGTCACCACCTGCTAACACTAAAATCAAGAGGCTGAATTGCAACTTGAACACCTTTGGTTTTCATTTTAAGCATGAGCCATTTTTCACTTACAAAAACAAGGTACACAGCACCAAAATTAATTCCCTATATTTAAAACGGTTCAAGTTTGAAATGTCTGTAATAAAGAATTGTGTTTAGAGAAGCTGGCTACCACAAAGTTTAAATATTTGACTTCTTCCCCCACTCAAAAGCATGGATCAGGGTAATGAGATAAATATACAAGATCTTCATGGAGAAACTATTGCTAGTCAGTCAGCAGCACTGGGTCATGGTCATACGGTCACTCTCTGGAGTTCTCAGGCAGCAAGACCCCCCAGGAATCATGGGATGTATATCCTACCTCCATCAACAGAATATTTACTATATCGGAGCTATACAGGAATACAGCACTGAGGCACATTTCAGAAAATGGAGACAGTTTGGAGGACTGGATAGCTCAGGAGAGTAATGATGATAAATAAAGTCTTATTTCTAGACTGACAGTTCAAACTTTAGTACAGTTCAGTGATGACTGGAAGCAACTGTTACCTCATTGGCTATTCAATAACCTACATGAAATCAGTTTGTGGGCCTAGCAGAATAAGTGTCCACACCCCTAACAGCTACAACCAGAACTGGCAAAAGTTGGCTTCCTTGTCAGTTTCAACAAAAATGTTCAAGAACTGAATGGGTCAGGAAGACTGTACAACCCTCCTCCCTTACGTGGGGCCCTTTTCAGGATCAACAATGGGCACCATGCACACATACAAGGAGGGTGGGAGACTTATGCTACTGTGGATAAGGGACTTTGGTCTTCAGAGCCATCAATCCAATCTTTTTCACAAACATGAAATTCACTGAGAAAAATGACTGCACCAGGTGCTTACCCACAATGCCCTTGTAGTTGGTTGGTACAATATCTTCATTTCTAAACTTTGCTCCCTGCAGTTTCAGTCGTGTGTTCACTACCCAGAGCGGAGTGGTCAAGAGTACGTTCACGACACCTAATACAAAAGCACCCCACAAGGAGAAAAAAATACATCTTAACAAAAGTAAAACAGAAAAAATGGGTCTGTCTTTCTACATTTTTTCCTTCTTTAATTTCAATGTACAAACTAACTCAGTAGTAATTCACATAGTATAGAAAACTACATAGCAGGAATTTTAAAAAAGACCAACACACAGCAAAGCTAACTACACAACTTCTTACTAAAATGATTTCTGTAGTTTCTCCAATGAGTCCACAGAGGCCAAAACAATGGGTTTTTCAACAACTAATTAAAGGTTCCTTAGGTCAAGCAAATTCCAAGACAGTCTTCAATGGGGTTACTTCAGGGATTAATTTGGCCCAACATGTTGAAAAGCATATCTATTAGTCACCATCCAGCTAGACTCAGTTATAAGAGAAGTCATGTTGTTCTACAGCTTTGGGAATTTTTGACAAGTTTTGTTAAAACTCTTCCAATCTAGTTTTGTTGCCTGCAAAGGAAGGTGGGATAGGTGGGAAACAGACCTCTCACCCATTCGATATCTGCTGGAAGTTCTACTCCACATGATTCAATGGTGGTGGTAAAAGCTACTGATTCACACCAAGTTAAAGAAGATTTAGTTATTCAAAATATTGCAAAGTTGCAAAAATCTTCTTTAACAAAGAACCCTAATATCAGTAGGAAATCTACTCCCATTTTGATCTGTCCTGGAAGAAAATGGCATCTAGGTACCATGGTAATGGATACATTACATAGAGAAAATGGCTCAATATTGGATACTTTTTTTGTCCAAGCGTTCAACAGAAATAATTTTATAAGTGTGTGAGTATATATACACACAGAGAATGTGGGGTGGTAGAAGACCTAGAGTAAATATGCATGACAAATAAAGAGAACCATAATATGAAGCGGTTCTCTATAAGATACAAAATACAAAACACCCAGGCAGCATGACCTCCAATGGGCTTCATAAAGCAAGGAGGTCATTATGTAATTTGGTTAAAAATCTGAGTTTCACAGAATCTCATGTTATGACATACTATGTCATCATGCCTTATAGGTTCCATTACCTGCAACAAACCCCAGGACCAAATCTTTTCCTGTGGTTGAATGTTGGCCTTTGACCCAGAGAGCTCTGAGACTGTTAAACGTATAAAAATAGACAAAATTGGAGCAGCAGAGGCTGGAAATAACAGGGAACCACCCTCGATATGGTGCCAGGCTGTGGAGAAAAAACAACAGACAAAGTAAGGGTCAGAAAACTACCATTATAAATTGAAAGCATCTGGGATCTGACCTAAATCTCACTGAAGTCAATGTGAATTTTTCCATTGGTTTCAACGGACTTTGGATCAGGCCTCCAAAGAGAAAAAACGCTCTGGAAGCCATTGGTTAAACAGATCCGCAGAGCACAGAGTTGTGGACCCAAGAAGGAGTTATATAGTGTCTTTCATCCACAGGGATCCCAAAGTGCTTTGCAGATCCATCAACAGAGGAATTTTTATATGCTACTGAAATACTGTACCTTTGGGATAGAAAACAACATCTCCTCTTTGCCAGGGACAGCACATAAGTTTTACAAATTGTGTGTGTGTGTGTGTGTGTGTGTGTGTGTGTGTGTGTGTGTGTGAAGAGTCACACAGCTGGCACTATATATAGTACCATTATATTGAGACAATTTCCAACCAGTAACAATCACACTGACTCAATATAATTCTTAACTCTATTACTGGTTAAAATAAAACACTCAATTATTTGCTTATACTGATAACACTCATGAGTAACTCCACTGAAATAAGCGAAGTTACAAAGGCTGGTAAAAGTGAAAAGAGAAACAGACTCAGGAAATGTATAGTCGGGGTATCTTCAAATTGTACGTATCAACATTCCTCCACTTAGTTGGGAAAGTACAAAGAATTAAGTTTCTAAAGTTACAGGCTTCCATGATTAACTATCAGTAGTACAGTTACTGGTGGGGAGAAAAAAAAGATGGAGAAGGAAAAAACAACTCTTGCATGTTTCTGGTCCCTTCTATCTGAGGAAAAATATACATACGCCTTATATGAACCATATACTCTATTTAAAAACAAAAAGAAACCCGCAAAGTCTTCATAAAAATCAGAGATGCTTCTGATGATCTGATTACAAATATTTTTTCAGAAGAAACCTCCAGAAGCGCAAAACAGCAAACATCGAAGATAAGAAAAATCAGTTAATTTTAGTGGCTCAAGGTACCACTCCCTCAATCCAAACCTGTTCTGGTGATAAGAGTAAAGTCCAAGTGACTGTCCTGAATTTTATCCAGGTGTTGAACTTGTCTCATCTAGTTCACACCAGCAGGATGAATTAGACCACACCAGCAGAAACTGTCTTCAACGTCATTTAAGAAAGGTGGGAATGAGAGGAAATGGATAAAGCAGTTTTTGACAAGTAAGAACAGTGTTTTCCTGGTGCAGATAAGGGCCTAAGAAGAAAACCTGTGTTAGCTAAACCGGTTTTTAAAAAGCAAATTCCACTACCATGCTATTTGTATAGAATGAAATGAGCCATTGCCAAATGACACCCACAGTATGCTTGGGATCTTGCACCTTTTATTGTTTTTCCAGTTGTCCCACCCATTTCTTCAAAACTATGTTAGCTTTATCTAGGGCTCTTAAGTGTCTTGAGGGAAATCAACCAGTTTCCCATTGCCAGAAAAAAAACTCTTACGTACCTGTTTGGTAACTGTTGTTTTTCAATATGTGAAGCATATAGCCATTCCACTTCAGGTGGTGCGTACCAGAGTCGGAGATTTTTTTCTCCCATAGCAGTACCCATTAGGGCAATGTACGTGCCCTCCTTGTGCTTGTGGTGCCAGCTAAGGGTATACTGGGCGGAGCCCACCCCAAATTCCTTCACACCAGCAGCCATATTTTTGACTCTGATGTAAGGGGGAAGGAGGGTGGGTCATGGAATGAACACATGCAACCTATCTTGAAGAACAAGTTACAGAACAAATATATAATTTTTTTCTTCAAGTGTTTACACATGTCCATTCCAGGTGACTCACAAACAGCATGAGATCAAGGAGGGTATCAGAGTCTAGCTGAACAAGGACAGCAACACAACTCTCACAAATCTAGCATCATCTTTTGAGGCTTGAGAGACAGCATAATGACTAGTGAAGATATGAACAGATGACCTAGTTGCAGCCTTGCAAATGTCACTGATGGCTAAGAAAGCAGCTGATGCTGCTTGCAGTGTGCTGAAACTCTCTCAGGTGTAGAAAATTTAGTGATATCATAGCACAGTAGAATACAGGAAGAAATCCAGGAGGAAATTCTCAAGAGGAGAAATGAGTTGACCTGTTAGCAAAGGAGATGAATAATTGACAGGACATCTAAACTGCTTAGTCCTGTACAGATAACAAACTAATGCCCTGTGGACATCCAAAGTATGGAGTTTTTCCTCATCTTTATGAGAGTGAGGCTTTGAAAAAAAGGTTGGTAGGTATATAGACTGATTTCAGTGAAAATCTGACACCACTTTTGTTAGAAATGTAGGGTGTGGATGTAAGCAGACCTTACCTTTATAGAACACCATATGGGAGATGGAGGATCAGCAACTAAAGCCTGAAATTCTGTTTTGCTACTACCCAAAGTAATAGCCCCCAGGAACACTGCCTTAATTGAGAGATAGAATCATAGAATTCAAGATCAGAAGGGACCATTATGATCATCTAGTCTGACCTCCTGCAAGATGCAGGCCACATAAGCCGATCCACCCACTCCTTAGCAAGCGACCCCTGCCCCATGCTTCGGAGGAAGGCGAAAAACCTCCAGGGCCACTGCCAATCTTCCCTGGAGGAAAATTCCTTCCCGACCCCAAATATGGCGGTCAGCTGAACCCCGAGCATGCGGGCAAGACTCTCCAGCCATACCCTCTGGAAAAGGTTATATCATATCATTGACCCATTGTACTATTTACCAGTGTGGCACTTAACTGACCTATTGACTAAGCCCGTTATCCTATCATACCATCTCCTCCATAAACTTATCTAGCTTAATCTTAAAGTCATGGAGGTCCTTCGCCCCACTGTTTCCTCGGTAGGCTGTTCCAGTATTGCACTCCCTGATGGTTAGAAACCTTCGTCTAATTTCAAGTCTGAATTTCCTGACTGACAATTTATATCCGCTTGTCCTCGTGTCCACATTAGCACTGAGCTGAAATAATTCCTCTCCTTCCTGGTATTTATCCTCTGATATATTTAAAGAGTGCAATCATATCTCCTCTTATCCTTCTTTTGGTTAAGGAAAACAAACCGAGCTCCTCAAGTCTCCTTTCATACGACAGGCCTTCCATTCCTCGGATCATTCTAGTGGCCCTTCTTTGTACCCGTTCCAGTTTGAATTCATCCTTCTTAAACATGGGAGACCAAAACTGCACACAATACTCCAAATGAGGTCTCACCAATGCCTTATATAACGGGACTAGCACCTCCTTATCCCTACTAGAAATACCTCGCCTAATGCAGCCCAAGACCGCATTAGCTTTTTTAACGGCCACATCACATTGCCTACTCATAGTCATCCTACGATCAACCAGGACTCCTAGGTCCTTCTCCTCCTCCGTTACTTCCAACTGGTGCGTCCCCAGCTTATAACTAAAGTTCTTGTTAGTCATCCCTAAATGCATAACCTTACACTTCTCACTATTGAATTTCATCCTGTTACTAATACTCCAGTTTACAAGGTCATCCAAATCTCCCTGGAGAATATTCCGATCCTCTTCCGAATTGGCAATACCTCCCAACTTGGTGTCATCCGCAAACTTTATCAGCCCACTCCTACTCTTGGTTCCCAGGTCAGCAATAAATAGATTGAATAAAATCGGACCCAAAACCGAGCCCTGAGGAACTCCACTGGTAACCCCCCTCCAACCGGACAGTTCCCCCTTCAATACTACCCTCTGCAGTCTCCCCTTTAACCAGCTTCCTTATCCACCTCTGGATTTTCATTTCGATCCCCATCCTTTCCAATTTAACCAGTAATTCTTCATGCGGTACCGTATCAAACGCCTTACTGAAATCCAGATATATTAGATCCACCGCATTTCCCTTGTCTAAAAAATCTGTTACTTTCTCAAAGAAGGAGATCAGGTTGGTTTGGCACGATCTACCTTTCGTAAATCCATGCTGTAATCTATCCCAGTTGCCATCGGCCTCATGCTCCGGAACCACTCTCTCTTGAGAGATGAGAAAAAGAGCAACTGGTCATAGGCTTAAAAGGGGGAAGGTCCCATTAAAGCTGACAAAATCAATTTTAGATCCTATGATGGTGTGGGATCTCTTACAGATGGGAAAAGCCTGTCCAACCCTTTCAAGAATCTAACAGTAGTAAGGTTAGAAAAAACAGATCTTCCTTCTATAGGAGAATGGAATATGGAAACAGCCACCAAGTGAACTCTCAGGGAACCAACACAGCAGCGTAGCTAGTGGGGTACAGGGGAAGCAGCCACTTCCCCTCAGCACATTTTCCAAAAGCGGCGCCTGCTGGGCCGGTGCTGGGGGCAGCACAGCTGGAGGAGCCATGGCGGGGGGGGTGGCAGGCGCGGCCGGAGGAGCTAGGGGGCCAGTTCCTCAGCCATGGCGCCCCACACTCAGCGCGGCCCCAACATCGCCACAGCCACCTCCTGCGGCAGCTCAGGGCTCGGCAGCCAAGCGCTCCCCGCCCCTTGCTAATGCGGCAGCAGCAGCATCTCCCGGCAGTGGCTCGCGGCCCAGTGAAATATTCTGCGGCCCCCGCATCCCATCACAGCAGGCAGGGGGAGGTGAAAGGGCCCCTGAGCCTTTAAGGCCACCTGGCTGGCAAGCCCCACGTGGAGCGCACTGAGCACTGGGAGCGGGGCGAGCTTGTGGATCCAGGCTGGTGTTTACCCCTGACAGCGACGAGAGGGTCAGGGCCCAGCCCGGCCCGGCCCAGCAGCGCCATGGAGCGAGGCTCGGCCAGCGACTCACGAGCCGGAGCCGGGATCCACCCACGGCGTGGAGCGGGATCGGCCGGGGACAGGCGGCAGCACAGGACGGAAGGTGAGCGGTGGGGGTCCGGTGCCTTGCACTGGGGGGTCTGGGCGAGGGGTTCCCCAGGGCCGGGCCCACAGGGCAGGGGCGCAGGCCGCGCTGTCTGGACGGGGGGCCCTGGCGCGGCACAGGAGCCTGGAGCCCGGGGCGGGGGGGATGGGACCCCGCGGGTGGGGCCGGGCGGCGTAGCCCGGCAGGGGACACCTGCAGAGAGGGCTGGGCAGGAGAGACTCTCCCGGGACCATAGGGGGACGGGGGTATCCGCACCCCCGGGAAGCCCACAGGAGTCCTGAGCCGGGCCCCGGGGTTAATCTGGGGGGGAAATGGGAGGAGCCAAGGAGGGCGTGGCCAGAGGAGGAGCCGGGGGGGCGCCTTTTTTATGTTTGCTCCCCCTACACTTAGAACCTGGCTACGCCACTGAACCAACAGAGTTCTTTTCTGTTAGGTGAAGCAGATAATCCAGAAGAAAATACACCTCTACATTGATATACCGCGACCCAATATAACACGAATTCGGATATAACGCAGGAAAGCAGTGCTCCAGGGGGGCGGGGCTGTGCACTCCAGTGGATCAAAGCAATTTCGATATAATGCCGTTTCACCTATAATGCAGTAAGATTTTTTGGCTCCCAAGGACAACGTTATATCGAGTTAGAGGTGTATATGGAAGCCTGCAAGGGAGGGGTACCCTTCTGCTGGGACCACATAGAGAATCTTCTCCATTTCATGAGCAGGGTCCTGTGAAAATTCCAATTTCATGAACTGTGCAGAAAATGCTAAATTAGTCCAATATCACTATTTTTCCAACAACAGAGAGGTAGAAGTGGGCATTCATGCAAGCCAGTCTTGTGATTGGTGTGGCTTGTAGTGTGTTCTGGGTAGTAGCGGCACTGGCTACTGTATGTAACATAAACCAGCTCCTGAGTCCCTCCCACAAACTATTGTTCTGACATGATGCTGCTGCCATATGCTGGGAGCCGCACAGAGCACAAGACTGGTGCACATGGATGCTTGTTTCCAACTCCCTGCTGTTGGAAAAATCACAGCAGTTTGGAGGGGACTTGGCAGCCATGCATAGTCCACAAAATTCTATATTTTACCATTACACTACCATGAATTTAAAAAAAAAGTCATGATTTTCTCAGGGACTATTCATGAGATAAGTGCATTTGGTGGATGGCTTTCTGCTATTTAAAAGCATGTTTTGAATTTAAAGGAACAGTCCATTTCCTGGGGAGTTAACCAAGGAGCATCCTTATACATCTACTAATTGTCAGGAAGCAGGGAGGACAAGTCAGAGACAATGGCTTCATCAGGAGAAGGTAAGGAAGTGTTCAGTGAGGACATCACAGTATCAACCTGTTCTGATGCCTGCTGAACCTCCTTACCACATGGGTCAGATACTGGATATTTAAGTTCCACCACTTACCGAGTACTGGGATTGGCACTAGATAGAGTGCTTGGACAGAGACTTAGTAGTAGCAGGTGCAGCAGATGAGGACCTAGTGTCTCGAGGGACACCCTGAGGATTCCAAAAAAGCTATTACTGGATCTGATTTGGTATCAGAGACCAACCCCAAAGCATCCTGTACCTGGACCTAGTCCAGTGAGAATGCCAGTGCCAAGACCTCAACCAGCAGAAAGGGAAATCTAAGACCTCCTGTAATGAGTGTGTATGAACCCACCTCCGACTCCAGGGAGGAGTAAGTATAATCAGAAAGCCAAGATGGTGCAGTATCAAGCAGTGCAGCAGGACATTGGGACCAGAAAGCGCAAGAAGTAGATGGTAACAGGGGAAGCATTAGCAGCTTTCTTGCTGATGGTGCTGTTTGTCTTCCTTGCTAAACAGCACAGCTTTTGGCTACCATCAGTATCAATTGGAAGGCAGAAGCTTGCTGTGAATTGGGGAGCAGAGAGGGATAGGAGGGGAAGCAAGGGGAGTTACTAAGACTCAGAGAGAGGAAGTAGCCAGCTCCAGGATGAGAAGGGGCATCCCAGCAATTCTTACGCCAGTTCCTCAGTGGCTGGCACATACACACCTGCCCTCCCTGGACTGGGTATCTCTATCAGCAATGGCTGGACGGTCAGACTGGGCTGGACTAGGGACTCACATGAGTGACCATCTCTCTCAGCCAGCCCTGTGTGGTCCCTGCACACTAACCCCAACCAATGTAAAAGAAGAAAAGGAGAGGAGAGTTGTTGCTACCTGCTCCCTGGTGGCAAACCTGATCCCATGCACCAACACAACCATTCCAGACCCTCTTCCAGATCCTACTCCAGCCTTCACAAGATAGTATGGGGGCAGAAAACATTGGGGGCCAGAAACATACATCAACCCTTGTAATATTTCCATTATGTAGGTGCTAGCCCTCACCACCTCCCAGTTCCACCACAATGGTACCAAAAACTGCGTAGCCCCTCATGGTGCCAAAGATGAAACAGGTACCAAAGCCTGCATTGCATGAATGGGCAATGCCATACCTCAATATCTTACAGCAACGGTGAGTATAGAACCAAGAAGCAAAGGAGGTCCCTCAGGTGTTATCTGTACCGAGAGGGAGAGATGCCCCAAAGCATTCACTGAAAATTAAGGCAATGCTGCAGAAGATCCTAACAACTCAGTCAGTCTCCATGGTACCAAAGGTAGTGCCGGATACAACTCCTCTACATTGCTAGTCAAGTCTGTGATACCAGGGAGTTGCCTAGCTGGGCCTGGAGATCTAACCTCAATGCCCACCTTTTTCCTGTGTGACATCGCTGCGGTCCTAGCCCTCATGAACGAAGAGGACTTTTCTAGCTAGAAGACTGTGAACTGCCTGATTTTTTTCTGCCATTTGTGCAGTACCAGAGAAGGAGAATGGCATCTTTTCTCTGGTGAGGTGATACTACCAAGTCTAGTAGTGCAATCCTGGGTGGATTAAGTCTGAACCCCTGTGTACTGAGTGGCTGGGTTCCAAGTGGAGGCATAAAGCAGTTTCCATGAAGAGGTGTTGAAATCTTACTTCCTGTAGAGAGGTGGGCCGGGGCTCGTCTCTCTCTGGGACGGTGGGGACCCACACCGCCTCATTAAATTGGGGAATAGGTCTTGTGGGCAATTAGTCCGGCTGCAGGAGTTGTCCTCTGCGGCCACAGTAAGCCCAGGCCCTAGGTCAGGGTGGGGCACTGGTGAGTTAGGCACTCAGGCCCTCAGGCAGGGGCCGAGCAATAACAGTATACAATAGCAAGCCCAAGCCCTAGGGCAGGGCAGGGCAATGGTGAATCAGGCGCTCAGGCCCTCAGGCAGGGGCTGAGCAATAACAGTATATCAACAGTAGGCGCAGACCCTAGGTTCCAAAGGGCCTGGGAGACGGGGAGACTGCCACCCAACTTGTGGGTGGCAGGGGGGACGCAGGCCCTCCCACTCCACTGCATCCCAGCCCAGGACCCGCTGATGTGTCAGTGGAGATCCTGTCCACAACACACTGACATGGGTTCTGGCACTGCTGCAGCCAGAGCAGGGTCGGCTGCCCCCGGGCTACTTCTAGACTCCCCTTCTTGAGGTACCTGGGTCAGGGTGGTGTACTCAGGGGCATCCAGCACCATGGGTTCCTTGGAATAGCTGGCAAAGGGTAGACTCGGCAACTCCTTCTGGTAGCTGGCACAGGGCAGGCTCGGCAACTCCTCCAGGTAGCTGGTGCAGGGCAGCGCAGGCCAGTCCTTGGGTTTACTGCAGGCCAATGGGGTTTCCCAATCACGAGCTAGGACGGAGGCATCTGGCCTCCCCGGCAGCTGCTCTCTCGATGAGCCCTGAGGTCAGGCCTTTATACTTCCGGGGCAATGCCTGACCCTCTGGGGAGCGGGCTCAGAGTTCCGTGGCCCCGCCCACTCTGGTGTCCAGAGGAACTCGTCTCTCTCCAGGGCAGCAGGGAACTACACCGCCTCACCACACTTCACTAGACTCGAACCCTTGCAGATAGGGTACCTATACCTAACAGGTCCTCCCCTCAAACCCTAAACAATGAGAGTGAAGATTTCTGACTAGCATAGACTTGTTACAGCCAGAAAAGCACTTAAACCCTGGGGACTTAGGCATGCCCCAGGACAGAGCTTGAAAAGCTCCAACAAAAACAAACAAAAATTTGCCAAAAGCAAGTACACTAACTAAAACTATATATAATTATAATTTTTAGAAAACATTATCTCATAAGAGAAAGGGAAAGGTGTGATAAGCACACACATTCCAACTACCATGGTGAGAAGGAACTGAGGAGGATTGAGGCAGCTCTGCCCTTTGTACCTTAGGCTAACAGCAAAGCTTGCTGAAAGCACATGCACCACCCTGACAGATATCAATATGGGGAAAATATTTACTGCTTTGGGTGCACTGGCACACACACACACACTTGAAGTGAAATGGACATGTGCAAGCATTCGAAGAACTTGGATTTTCAATTTTGCTGTAAGTGTACGAAGTCTCATTTTTACAGTCTTTCAAATCCAACTATTATATCCTCGAATCTCTCTCTTATTGTGGACTCCTTGATTTCTGTAGTGGTTTACACGTTCTATAAATTCCTCAGAGTAGATAATGGAAATACAGAACTGTGAGCCAAAGATGGTATCAACTGGTTTACAAGTGTTTTTTCCTCCCCATGCTCACTCTTACTTTTTGGCATTTGCTTTCCCAGAGCCTTACACACATTTTATTGTTGATCCTGCATGATTCTCAGGTCACAAAAATCATGCCATCCATGTCAGTATATTCCTCTTTCACTCCTCTTCTATTTCTAGGCGGTAGGGAAAGTGTTTAACCTAGGCCTGGTCTACACTGGAAAAATAAGTCTGCCAGGGATGTGAAAAATCCACACCCATAAGCGGTGTAGACAGTGCTAGGTCGACAGAATTCTTCAGTCAACCTAACTACTGCCTCTTGGGGAGGTAGATTACCTATGTCAGTGGGAGTTTTACAAACTCCTAGTTTCACCAATTGTAACTGCATGGGTAAAGTCTGAAAAAGGCAAAATGTTATTAGGCAAACTGGAACCTGGCTAGGATTGACAACTCTACTCTAGTGTAAAATACCAGGAATTCTTGGAGTAAGCACTCCAAGGGAAGGGTTACATACACACCTACTTGTCAGTACTTTTCAACAAGGTTCTGTGGTCAGGGATGCAACTCCTACAGCATAGCTCTGTGCAAGGTCATGAAGGTTAACTTCTGCTACACAGGATCCTAATTCTCCATCCTGGGTCCAAACAGCCATTTGTGGGGTTCTCCAGGTGGTGGGGGAGAAGAAAGAATGAACCTTTGACTGGAAAGCATATCCCAAAACAGCCTATTATTCAAGGTGGCTAGGTTATCCAAAAGGACACTGCACCTGTATGATTAGAAACTGATGCCCCAGAGAATCCAGACAAATGAAGAGACTAATATATGGAAACTAATATATCCAGATATATGGAGGCTCACTGGATGCACATGCATAGCACTTCTGAAGGTTTACTTTTACCAAGATAATTGTGAACATCTGTACTTACAGGCCTTCTTCTTTGATAATCTCCAGTAGCACTGTGTGTGTTGTCTTGGACTTGCGTTTCTCATCAACTGGAAGACAAAAGACAGATCTAATTTTTAGCACTTTGAAAGTTGAAAGTACTCATCATCAACTCCTTATTCCTCTATTCCTCTAAAACTGCCAATTTCGCCTTCTCCTTAAATGACTCCGTTTCTCCCAGCTCCTTAGCCACCCCTGAAAGCATCCCTCTCTTTCCACTTGATATTTAAGGTTTCCTGCCTCCATATTTGTTCACTCCCCAACAACACTAAGGGCAGGTCTACACTACAGGGCTCAGTCGACCTAAGTTACGTAACTCCAGTTACGTGAATAACACAGCTCTAGTCGACATAGTTTAGGTCGACCTTTTGCGGTGTCTACACCGCACTGGGTCGATGGGAGAAACGCTCCTGTCAACTTACCTTAGGCTTCTTGTTCCGGTGGAGTACCGGAGTCAACGGGAGAGCAATCAGCAGTCGATTTAGCGGGTCTTCACTAGACTCGCTAAATCGACCCTCATGGATTGATCACTGCATGTCGATCCCCCGGTAAGTGGAGAGAAGCCCTGAGATGTGCCCCCTGGGCAGCTGCCCCTTAACTTTTGTTAATTCTTGATCTGATAATTGGACCATGAATCAGAGATGGGGCTCACTTCCCTGTTTCATTGTCATAAACATTCCCTGACCCCCAGACCCTAATAAACCTGCCTCTTACAGCTAGTTTACAGGTGACCATGCATTGGGAAAAAGCCTCGTTTTCTAAGAGCTGAGGATTGCTGTACAGTATTATGGGGCTAATTCAAGCATACATACCTGAAGATTTGTCAAATGATCTCATCCCAGTTCTTAATAAAGCTTTAGCCACAATATCAGATGCCTTCTGGTTCTGTAGTTTATAAGTAGGAAATACCCAGCTTGACTACCCAGGGCTGTTCAGAAGCTTGAAGTTTAATTTTGGGAAACATGAGATATTTGTACTCCCAATTTCGCTCTCTGTGCTTTTAAATTCCCCTGTAGCACAATGCCTAAATTAGGCAAGAATGTGCTGGTTTTACTCCTGCACATAGTGTTGTTCCCATGGGCTGGCAAGACCAGCCGCACGAATCTAATGGAATCCTGAGCAGTTTCACTCTAACTCTCAATTTTGATCACCTCTTCTAAATCTGAGAATATTCCTAGAGAGAGGTACTTAGGACAAGTCTACACTTAAAATGCTGCATCAGCGCAGCTGCTATAGCACTTTAATGAAGATGCTCTAAGCTGATGGGAGAGACTGTTCTCCCATTGGTGTAGTTAATCCACTTCCCTGAGAGGCGGTAGTTACATCGGTGGGAGAAGCAGTGCTGGCTACATGGAGAGTTAGGTCGATATAACTAGGTCACTCAGGGGTGTGGATTTTTCACACCCCTGAGCAACAAAATTATTCCAATATAGGTCTGTAATGTAGACCAGACTTTAGACATTCAAATCTGAGCCGTAAGTCACACAGCAATGACTTTTCAGCTAATTAAAGAGTCAGTCAGTGCTGTTCCTAAAGGGAGAATCAGCCTCAGCTAGAAGAATGTTGCTGGTGATGAGGAAGGAACAAAAGGAAAGATCCTTGTTTACACAGAGGAGATTCCTATGATGGGGGTGTGCCAGGCCTTGAGGCCCCCTGCTGGAGGTCTCACAGTCCTAACACACCCTGCCTCAGGAAAGGAGCAGTGAAAGTGGGTCCCCCTGGGCTGCCTAGAAAGGCTGCAGGGCCTGAGCAGGTCAGTTGCTAGCTGGGACCAGAAGGGTGAGGAAGGACTGGAAAACAAAGTGACTCTCGAGGAAGGAGGCCTGGGAAAGACCCTGCTCAAGCAGGGATAAGACTGAGAGAACCCAAAGACTGTAACCCTAAGGTACTGGGCGAAGGTGATGGGACTCAGTGCGAAGCAGACCAGGGAATACAGCAGCAGCAACTATTAATGGAAGCAGTACAAGGCTGCTGTTTATAGGGTCCCTGGCTTGGGACCTGGAGTAGTGGACAGGCCTGGGTCCCTGGGGAAATGGCCTAAGCCCTGAGAAGGGCTCAGAGAAGCTGGGAATGGATCACTTGATAACTACCTGTTCTGTTCATTCCCTATGGGGCACATAGCATTGGTGACTATCAGAAGACAGGATACTGGGCTAGATGGACCTTTGGCATAGCTGTTCTTATGAGATAGGGCTGAAGACCCTGGACAGAGCCAATCATTAGTGGAACTCTGTTACTCCAGAAGGGGACTGAACCTAAGAGATGATCTGACTGGACAGCTGGGGCAGCAAGAACACAAAGTCAAAGTTTTGAGGGCAAAAGCCCTGGGGGCAGTGCTCTACAACAGGGCAGGGATGAACTTAAAGCCAGCCCAGAAGGGGGATGAGAACACAGCAAAGAGGCAGGGCTAAAGACACTAACAAGAGCACTGTGATATGCCCTTGATACCCCAGAAGGTGTTCATCCCATTTTAGACTGTGATGTGAACTGAGGGCTGAGCCACTGAAGATGTGCCCTGCAACAGCTGACAGAGCACCAGGAGCAGAAAAAGAGTGCAGGATCATACCCAGGTGACAGGAGGCACTCACAAGAGGTGAGTGCACCCCATCACAATCCCCATGCAACTACTCCCAGAAGTGCCAAGGCTAAAAGGAAATGGAAACAAAGACAGGAGCCACAAAAACACTGGTGTTTACATACTTACCCTGAAGTCTAAGTCTAGCTGTATCCAAAGGAAAAAATACTGTCATTGCAGTCACACTGCCCTGAAAAATGACAGAACAGTTAATTAGCAATTTTTTTATATCTATCTGTCTGTAATGAGTTACATACACAATCACTACAAGTTTCTCAGCAAAATTACTCCACATAATCAAGAACTAAACTATATTCTTTGTTAAAAACTGCTTAACAATGACCTTTTGTTTACCCCTCTAAATTCTGTTCCCACCCAAAATCAAAATTTGCTGAATAAAGGTAAAGGGTAATATGCATATCAAAATTTAACAGAAAAAGAAAATTAACCCCACAGACACCAATGACTACTGGAAACTTTTGGTCACAGGGTTAGAGAAAAGGCTTTCAAATGTGATTAAAAAAATTATAAATAAATTGAAATGATTGCAAAACTCTCCTTTAGCATAAGTTTTTAGAAGTCTGATGTCAGTAAGCAGATAAAAGAGCACCAGTTTGTTTCTCCATTCTCACTTCTGCCCTACCTATACAAGTCTGATAAAAGCTTATGAAGGAGGAATGTTAAAATTACATGGCATCCATCCCTCTAAATTAGTATCAAAACAGTGCCCTAGAGCACAATACAAGGGACCATTGTGTTATGGGAGGTGCTGCCTTCTAAATGAGACAAAATAGCAGTTCTCATGCTCATTAAAAATTCAGATGCAGTTTTTGCAAGTCAATCCCAGTGCTTAGCCAAATTCCAATTTAGGAAATTACAGTCTGCTTCCATAAAGTTCACCATGTAGTTTTAATTAGATATAGAGGGTGAAATCTTGGCCAATATTCTCTACTTCTTGTGCAGCACAGCCGTTGGATCCTGTAAACACAGGCGCCGGTTTCTAATTTTCCACAGGGGTGCTAAACCCCAGCTCAGCCCAGGCCCTGCCCCTAACTCCACCTCTTCCCCCAAGCCTCCACCCCCACCCTGGGAGGAGTTGATTGGCAGGGGGGCAGCTGGTGGGCGGGAAGAGGCAGGCTTGGCTGCTGCTGGGTGCTAAGCACCTGCTAATTTTTCTGTTAATTTTTCACCCATGCTTGTAAATATGGCAATATGTAAATATGGCTCCTCCCTCCACAACCTCCACTATTTGCCTCGCCACCCTGTTGAATCTTACTTTTAAGACTGTAAGCTCTTTAGAATGGAGCAGTCTTTTACTGTTCAGCGCCTAGCACAACCAACCTGGTTGAGCCTCCAGGCACTATTGTAATACCAAGACTCATAAAGTGGCCTATAAGTATCTTCTCCAGCTTCAGCCTCATAGCTCACAGATGATCTGTAAACAATGAAGCAACAAGGAAGAAAGCAGAAATTCCCACTTGAATCCAAGTGATAGCAATGGTGATTTTTTTTTTTAAATTTTATTTCTATAATGTGGCTCTGTGGTAAGCCAAGAAAATGTTTTTTGCCTTGTGTGAAAGAGAGTTGTTATGTCTGGGTTATTCTGTGCACTCAATTTCAATTTTGTATTATGTGCTGAACTCGTATCTAACCTTGCCCATGGCAAAGTTATGTATTCCAGTCAGCTATCCTGCCCAGGGAAGGTGCTTGACACTTAGCTGAAGACTATCACAGAGACAGAGTCATCAACTTCAAATTGTCTCAACTGCTAGCCCAACTCTGCAGAACAGATTATCCACATCGTCAGCATGATTGGTGGACCTGCAGCTTTCCAGGGGATGTCTACACTACAGGTGCTACAGCAGCACAGCTGCAGCGCTGCTGCTATGCTGTGGCAATGTAGACAATAATACAGCAACAAAAGGAATTTTTCTGTTGCTGTAGTAAATCCACCCCCTCAAGAGACGGTAGCTATGTCAATGGAAGAATTCTTCTGTCAACCTAGCTGCATCTACAGTGGGAGTTACATAAATCTAACTATGTTGCATGGAGCATGAAGTATTTCACAGCCCTGAGCAACAAAGCTAGGTTGACCTACATTTTAGGTGAAGGCCAGGGCTTACTCTGGACACAATGGCAAAAGTAGAAAGGGACTGTATTTTAAGGGGGTTCCTTCTCTGAGCAGGGGGGTGTATCACTGTCACATGTAAGCTGGAGGTGCAGAGGAGGGAGGGGGGAGAGAGAGAGAAGGAGGGACTCTGCCCAGCCTGAACACTAGCAGACCTCACTTCTCGAAAGGGTGAGATTAGACTAGGATAGGGGTTAATCTCAGGACTTTTGTTATACTGTAAATTTCTGTAACTCTGCACTTTCTTAAGAGTAAAATGACTATGGTTAAGAGATTACTTTACTAAAAGTCTATGTTCCTTGCTTTCATACCACATTGTCCAAAAAGGGGTTAAACAAAAAGCTAGGGTTTCCCACAGCAGGGTGGAATTCTGTCTGTGTGTATATGCAATTGGGGGTGGGAAACACTTAGGAGGTCTGGGACACTGATTTGGGGATTTAGAGTAACTAGACTGCAAGTCCCAAGGAAGTACTCAGACAAGAGGCCTGATCCTGGGAGTGCTCCCTAGAAACCCAAAGCTAGACTCTGTGGCTAGACTCTACCCAGACCCAGTTGGCTTAGAAGCACATGGGACCTGGCAGCTGTGTCCACTTACAATAGACTGGTGACTGTACAGAGGAGGCACTAGGCCAGCTGCAACACCTTCCTTCACAGCAATTGCAAATTCTTGACTAGCAAGTCTGTTTCTGTAGATGGACAGCTTGGTCAATCGGAGTTGCTTCCAGTCAGTTGCTGAGTAGAGTGCCTTCTGGTGTGAGGAAGTTTTTTTTTTCTGATTTGTGCAAACAAAATTGAACAAATTCAATTGGAATTGTCTAATTCCATGGAACAGAGCAGGTTATTAAAGGGAAGAAATGCCCTATCTTCTCCGCTTCAAATTCCAGCTAATGTAGCTCTGTGGTACTGAAAGCATAAGAGCACTGGGCTAGAGTCTTTTGTTGGTAGAGATTGTTTAACGCTCTCTTGGGGAAGGGCAAGTGACCAGGACATGTGCGGTCAGACCTAATTATCAGAGCAGGAGTCAGACCGAATCAGGTACCGGGAAGTCAGAGTCCATTACAGGCCACAAGGCAAGGAGAATCAAGTATCAGGAGGCAGGCAGGGTCAGAAGCCAGAGTATAGTGTCTCTTGAGAGCAGGGTCTGGAGCAGAGGCAGGCAGGAAGTCTATATTGTTGCTCACACAGCTCCCCTTCAGGGCTACCTGTTTTATATATTGGTATTGGCCAATCAAGGAGTTGTCTGAGACCGCCACTCTGGTCCTGCTGGGTGGTACTTCCTGCCAAGCTGAGCCCCATGGGGTCCTCAAGTAGGAGCACAGTCTAAGCCTCTTGTGGTGATTGTGGAGGCATCAGTAGCCCTGAACCCACCCCCCCCCCCCCAGATACCAGCCTTGCTGGTTGTAATATCATCCCTGCCTACAGGCCCCCCTTCGAGGTGGTGTCAGTCCAGGCTTGTCAGGGTGAGTTTTGTGGAATTTCTCCACCAGGTCAGGGGCATGGACATGGGAGGCAGGCTCCCAAGCACATTCTTCAGAGTCATAGCCTTCCCAATCCAATGGATAGCACAGGCAGCCATATATCTGTCAGGAACTGAGGATGCCATGCACTATCGTATTCATCGTGACCCTGGATTTCGAGTGGTTGAGGTAGCGGTGTGGTTTGATTGGGGAGGAGGTGTTCATTATAGGGCTTTAGAAAGGAGACATGGAAAACTGGGTGTATTTTGAGAGACTGGGGAAGCTGGAGTTTTGAAGATAAATTGGTTAATCTGATGGCATATCGGGAAGGGTCCCAGGAACTGGTGGTCCAATTTGCAGGAGAATCACCTGGTCTGGAGGTGTTTGATGGCAAGCCACATCTTTTGGTCTACTATAAATACTGGAGCTTCTTGTCATCAACAATCTGCATGCCGCTTGTATACCTCCTTTGCCTCTTCAAGGTGGTTCTTAAGCTTTTACTGAATGAAATGGATCTGTTGGACCCCATCAGTGGCAGTGGGATTCGGAGGGATTGCTGGTAACGCCAGGTGGAAATGGGGATAATATAATTAGAGAGGAAGGAGTTCCGACCCTTAGAGGCATAGTCAGCATTGTTGTAAGAAAACTGCATATGGCAGGAACATGGACTTCGTTCACCCATTTAGTTTGTCCATCTGTTTGGGAGTGATATGCAGGAAAAGTGGATATGCAGACCTCCAGTAATCTGAAAACTTCACACAAGAAGCAAGAGGTGAACTATGAGCCTCAATCAAAAACTATGTGGTCTGGGAGTCCATGGAGCTGGTTCACATTGTGCAGTAGCCTCAGCAGAGGGCAGCCAATTGCAGAGGATGAAGCGGGCTATTTTGGTAAGGCAGTCAACAACCATTAGGACTACGGTGTGGTCATCAGACGGTGGGAGTTCTGTGGACCAAAGCCTAGCCAGTCTCCAGGAGTACTAAGGTGCCAAGAGGTCTGGTTTGGGGTATCTTGGTACACAGCAGTTGCAGGAGTCTACATATGCTTGGACCTTTGCCTGCATACAGGACCTCCAGAAAAAGTGGGTGACCATGCGGGAGATCTTCTGGTAGCCAAAGTGAGCCACCGTTGGAACGTCATGGCACAACTGTAGCAGCTTCAGTCAGAGTCACCCTGGGGGCACATACATGTGCTTGTAGAAGTACATTACGCCATCCAACACAGAATGGTGCAACTTAGCCCCTAATGGTATGGACAATGTCCCTTGGGCAACTAGATCTTCTTTCTAGGCGGGTCAGATAAGAGAGCAGGTCTTGCTGAATTGTGGCATTAGCAAAATTACCAGGCTTGAGGAGGTGGAGGGCTTGGAAATTGGTTCTTTTCTTCCCTGGTTGTAATCTCTGTTTCCATAGAGCAGCGGTTCTCAACCAGCAGGCCCATGCGGCCCAATTAGCACACAGCTGCAGCCCACAATGATAAATGAGTTGAGAACCACAGCCATAGAGCACCAGTCTTCCCATTTCACTTTCCTGGGAAGTAGGTAATAGTAAACTCAAACAGAGAAAAGAACAAGGTCCACCTTAACTGTTTCTGGTTCAACACTTGGGCCTTGCGGAGGTACCTGAAGCTCTTATGGTCACTGAAGACCTATAGTGGGTGCTAAGCTCCCTTGAGATGGTGATGGCATTCTTCAAATGCAGTTTTTATGGCACGCAGCTCTTTGTCCAGAATTGCATAGTTCACCTCGGCATGGGTAAGATCTCAAGAATAGAACGCAAAAGGGTGCAGAACTGACTGGGGTCCAAATCATTGCAACACTAAAGCCCCTACGGTCATGTTTGACACATCTGCTTCTACTATATATGGGCAAGTCAGGTCAGGGTGTGCCAGGATTGGGGCCATGGTGAAGGCAATCTTTAGCTGGTCAAAAGCAAGCTGGGCTTCAGACAACCAAACGAATGTCACACCTTTGCGAAGGAGTGAAGTCAAGGGAGTTATTACTTCAGAGATGTTAGCAATGAGTCTCCTATAAAAATTCACAAAGCTCATAGAGGGCTTGGCTGCTGTCCAGTTGTGAATGGCTTCCAACTTCTGCAGATCCATTTGGATTCCCTCCAGAGCGATGATATACCCCAAAATTTCAATGGTGGCCTTGTCAAAGATGCACTTTTCCAGTTTGGAACCCATGCTTCTGTAGGTCCCCAGGACAGACCAGACATGATGGTAGTGCTGCTCTGGGTTCTCTGAGAATACCAGTATATTGTCAAGACAGATAATCACATACTGGTCCAAACATATTGTTCACAAAATGCTGAAATGTTACAGGGGCAGTGGTTAAGCCAAACAATCACCAAGTATTCAAAGTTCCCATATTGGGTACCAAAAGCAGTCTTCTATTCATCCCCAGGCCTTATGCATACTAGATTGTACGGCCCCAGAAGATCTAATTTCATGAAGATCCTGGCAGTCTTCAAGCAGTCCAGCAATTCCAGAAAGAGGGATGGGGGTAAAGGTTATGAATAGTTACTTGGTTCAGTGCACGATAGTCTATGCAGAGGCCTAGTGACCCATCCTCCTTCAGGAAGGGGACTGGTATCCCCCGCTGGAAAGGTAGATTGCCAAACGAAGCTCTTTGTAAGGTTTTCAGACATGGAATATATCTGTCCGTAGGGCACCTTTGCCCCAAGCTGTAGGTCTATCGGATGGTGATAGTCTCTGTATGGGGGTAGCAAGTCTGCATTTTTCTTTTCAAACACACCAAGATAGTCATGGTACAGTAGAATTTCAAAGTTACGAATACCTCGGGAATGGACGTTGTTTGTAACTCTGAACAAAACATAATGGTTCTTTCAAAAGTTTACAACTGAACATTGACTAAATACAGCTTTGAAACTTTACTATGCAGAAGAAAAATGCTGCTTTCCTTTTTTTTAGTAGTTTACATTTAATATAGTATTGTACTTGCTTTTTTTTTCCTCTCTGCTGCTGCCTGATTGCATACTTCCAGTTCCAAAAGAGATGTGTGGTTGACTGGTCAGTTCGTAACCCTGGTGTTCGTAACTCTGAGGTTCTACTGTACTTGTCAAGGAGGCTGAGGTTCTTGCCACTCCTGTCTGGCTAGCCCACACTGTAAAGAGTTCTGCTTCCAAGGGTCTCCTTCCATCCTGGGGCCCCAGGTGCAGGTCAGCTGAGGGTTGGTTGCTTTGTTGGAGGCACGCTTTCTGAAAGTATTCAGGGAAGCTAATTTTCCCCTGCCACCTGGAGATACATGGGTCATACTGGTCCAACCAAGGAATGCCAAAGAATGGGGTCTGAATCACATCCAGGCACACTGTTTCTTGGTGCTTCTCTACTACAGCCTCTAGTGGGACAGCCTCTTGAGTTACTGGTCCCGATGATAGGGGCAATCCAACAATCATCTCCAAAAGGTCCAGTGTGGGTTTCAGCCAGAAGGGGATCTGAAGGGTCAGGGCTTCCTCAGTATCTATAAAGTTGGCAGCGGCCCCAGAGTCTATCATTGCTAACATGGGGGGATCTGCTGTGCCTGCTCCAAGGCCTGCAACTGCAGTAGCAACTGGAAGTGCGGGCAGGTGCCATGGTTCCCAGGTCGGGTTCTACTTAAGGGCAGGGTAAGGAGAGGGTAGTGGTTATGGAGCTCTGGTGCTACGCAGGCTGTGCCCTTCTACTGGGCCTGGGCTGGTCCATTTCCCAAGCTGTTGTATTCTGGACAGGAGGCAAGGGCATAGACTGATCCCCTGCACTAAAAACAGAGGTTCAACTGTCAATGACACTCTGTCTCTCTCCTCAGGGTCAGACGTTGGCAACCCAGGTTGACCTGCATGGGTTCAAGACTCTATTCTACAAGCCTTGGCATGGAGGGCAGGTGGTGGGGACTGTTGGGACACCTTCCTTTCCTCGTGCCATTCATGCAGCCAAGAGTTAATCTTCAAGGCAAGGTCTACAAAGGTGCCTAGGTAGGTGGGGCTTTCGATGCAGGTTAGCTCATCTTTTACCTTGTCATTGAGCCCCCAGCAGAACTGGTAAAATTAGGCTGCTTCATTCCATTCAACATCGGCCACAAGTCATCAGAAATGGGTAGGGTATGAGGTGGCTGGCCATTGCCGTGGTGAAGTTTCCGGAGGACAGCCCCTGCTGAACGGATGTGAAGCAGGTCTTCGAAGATGGTCACAAAGGTTTGCAAGCATCCCAGTCAGAGAGCACAAGGCTGTTCTGCTCCAACACTGGGGAGACCCAATTAAGTGCTTCACTGTTGAGTAGGCTGACTACTACACAAGTCTAGTCTATGGGGTACACTTGGGGGCAGAGCATTCAGGCAATGGCACTGTGGGAGCTGGTTCAGGCAATGCATGGTCTGTCTGGGCACATAGGGTCACTGCTTCTCCCTTGCGAGCTGCTTGTGTAGGGTTTGTGCTTCGGCAGTGAGCTGCGCCACATGAGCCTGTGACCGGCCTACTTGCTTGTGCAGGACCTGTGCTTTGAGTGCACACTGTGTAGCATGGGTCTGTAGTGCAAGGGTCTCCACCTGCAGATAGGCCACTGGGTCCTGGGCCCTCAGGGACCCATGGTTGGACGGCTTCCCTTTCTATCATCTCTGGAGGAAATAGATGCATTTGGGGTGGTGGCGAAGAGGGTCTGAGCAAACTGTCATGATCAGGATGTGGGTGGTCAGACCTAGTGGTCAGAGCAGGAGTCAGGCCAAGTTAGGCATCAGGAGGTCACAGTCCAGGATAGGCCAGAGGGGAAACCAAGAGTCAGGTGTCAGGAGGCAGACAGGGTCATGGGTAGGTATGGACCAGAAACAGACGGGCAGTCTGTGGCTCACACAGCACCTCTTCATAGCTTCCTGGTTTACATACTGGTTCTGGACAATCAGGGAACTGTCTAAGGCCACCACTCTGGTCCTGCTAGGGCAGGTCTTCCTGCCAAGCCTAGCCACACAGGGTCCTCCCATGGAGCCCAGCTTAAGCCTCTTCCTGTGATGCAGGGGCATCAGTGGCCCCAAAACCCCACAGTTCCAGGTTCCAGTCCTGCAGGTTCTAACAGCCTGATTTAAAAAAAAGCTTGCGTATGACTTGTGCTCAAGAAACTATTTAATGGAACTTGTGTCTTAAGAATCTGCCAGCCTGTTTATCATGCAGGGTGAGAATTTGCTAATTTATATCTTACCTATCTAGTATGTTAAGCTCAGTTTGTGATTTTTGTTTATTTACTAAGGTAATCTGCTTTGATCTGTTTGCTATCACTTATAATCACTTAAAATTTACCTTTTGTACTTGTTAAGCTTATTTCTTGTTTATAACATAACCCAGTTTGTACAATTCATATCTGGGGGGTGTCAAGAAGCAGTGCACATCTCTCTCACATTGAGAGAGAGAGGGCAAATTTTTATGAGCTTGTGCTGTGCAGATCTTCCTATACAGTGCAAGACAGTATTATTTTGGGCTTATCTCCAAAAAGGTATGTGCACTTGAGTGCTGGGTGAGTCCCCTCATACAGAGCTGACCTCAGTCTGTGTCTGCAACTGGGTATGGCCCTACCTGTCTGTGTGTGCTGCAAGAGGCCGGAAAGCCTAATTCAGCAAAACGGGGAGAGGGAATCCAGGCTGGTGGAACAGGCGAGGCTCCGTGAATCCTGAGTACATCAGGTGGCATCCTGGATAGGGGGTCTAACCCATCACGCTTGGTTTTCAGAATTTTAAGTTTTGCTGAACTGGATGTTCTGGAAGAGCACAAGTTACCACAAGTTTTTTGCGAGTTAATTTCTTAGTTTTTTAAAGAGAAAAAATGTTTGTTGGTAGGAGTTAGTGGTCATTCAGGCAGTTGTAGTTCTCATCCAAGTTTGCAGTTGATATGCTGCAGTGGCTAGGTAATAATCAAAAGACAGTTTTTTATATAGTAATTTTCATCAGGGGTGGGGAGAGGAATAGCTCAGTGGTTTGAGCATTGGCCTGCTAAACCCAGAGTTGTGAGTTCAATCTTTGAGGGGGGCTACATAGGGATCTGGGGCAAAATCAGTACTTGGTCCCACTACTGAAGGCAGGGGGCTGGACTTGATGACCTTTCAGGGTCCCTTCCAGCTCTACGAGATAGGTATATCTCCATATATTATTAAAATTACATCATTATTCCCATTTTACAGATGCAAAAGTGAGGCACAGAGAGGTGAAGTGACTTGCCCAAGGTCACTGTTACCCTGGATTTGAGAGGTATGTGTAACACAGATTTTGATCAAGCTAACTGCAACCATGCTATGTGCCTTCAGCCACCACAAATTAATAAAATAGACCACCATGTAGTTAAGAATTAATTTGAACAAACAGGGCTTCTGGAGGCAAGGTCAAACCCTTGCGGGCTCACAATTTCTGCTAATCAGAATGGGAGGAGGGGCGAAAGACAATTTGAGAGCAAAAGAAAACAAGTGGATGGGAACCTTGAGTTTTGGGCACCTTTGATATAGAAGCTTAATCATAATAAGATTGTTAGGAATATTTGTTGATAAGTTTATTGAAGTTAGGAGGTAATGACCCAGTAGGGGTGACTATGAGCAGTGTTTTGTAAAAGTTAGTTATAAAAGACTGGAGAATAGAGTGTATTTTGGAGCAGTCCTCTGATGCTATCCTAAGAGAGTTCCCCCCCCCCCCTGACATCTTAGTCCCCAATGGGGAAGAGACCAGCCATCGCAGAACTGCTGAAAATTACTCAATACCCTCCCAGATTCTAAGTAATGATTTGGGATGTTCTAAACCTATTGCTTGTGTCCATGTGTGCTTAAATCTGATAAACTGTAGTTTTAGATAAGACCACACTTACTTGTATTAATCTTTCATCAGACAGAATTGCTGTGTTCTCATTGATCTATTCCTTACACCGCCTGGAGTGAAATACCACTGCCTTGGGTTCTGAAAACCCTGAGTAAGAACTGAGCACACCCAAGCATAATTCCAGTCCAGTGGTCTTTCCACTAGGCCATACACATAATCCTCCATGCTCTTCCCCCCTGCCCACCCCAATATTTTGTTACAGTGGAATGGGGATAATGGTTGTGCTTTGAAAAGTTTGCAAGTTGCTAACAGAGCCAGTGAGAAATCTCATCCATGGTCTATGTCCAGAAATCATGACAGTTTTAACACACGGTTGTTTGGTAACTTTAAGCATGTGAGAAAAGATGGTGTCTTTCTCCTTCTCCACACCCTGCCCCACCCCCATATCATCTCCATCCCCCACCATTTCCAGCTCCCCCCCCCATCCCATTAAGCCATTAGTTGGCACTATAGAAGCCATTAACATGTAAGTAGTTGCACTTTGCTGTCTCTTGTCTTATGGAGTTGCATACATATCATCACAGCCAGCAGCTTACCAATGGGCTGCATGCTACCTTGGTTATGTAGCCCAACCTACATAGTGCTCTCACTCCCACTACCTACCTCCAGGTGGGACACCTACCCCTGCTTCAGCCAGGCTTCCATAGCCAGGCTTTAGGTTCGCCCAGGCACTTCTCCTCCAAACCAGGCTGTTCCTCCACACATTCTGGCTAGCCCCTCCACCTCCACAGGGGTGATGTGCATCTTAACTATTCATTTTCTGGATTTCAGCTGTTTCAATGTGTTACCTTCTGACATAGAAACCCCTTGGCAGAGTCCCCTGTTCTTTGTAAACAGCTCTCACATCAGACCTGACAAACTCATTACATCAAACACACACAGCAGTACTGAGAGGGGTTCAGACCCTGCAGAAAGGTAGGGCTCCCCTATATCCCAGCACACAGGTGAAGAGAGAAAATTCAGGACCAATATGCCCTCCCAGCCCTAAACCCCCTCTGCTACCCCTCATTCTTTAACCTCCCCCATGTTAGCCCCTTCCCTGAGCCCCCCGCCCCAACCCTCTATCCTACCACTCATTCCTAATTATCCCCCAGGCCCCTCCCCATAACCCCCCCACCCCTCACTGGAGCTCCACACCCTTCTGCTCCTATTACCACCAAGTTTTGTACCCCTAATCCCAGGGGTGTAGGAATGAGGCAGGGGATGGCAGAAATAGAAAGGAATGTCTCATGATCACGGCAGCTGAATGCTACCCTGGACAAGTGGATAATATCCATGCCCCTGGGATGCTGGGCAAATCACAAATTATATGTTTCACACATGGCCACTAATTGTGGTGTTCATTTTCTGGATGCCTACCTTGAGACTCCAGGCTTGGCTTTGCAGAAGTGCTGAGCAATCACAGCTGCAGCTGAAGTCAGTAAAAGCCCTGCTTTGAACATGCAAAAATGCTATATAAAGCTAAGTACTGTGAAAAATCAGGTCCTAGACATCTCATATTGGACACCAGGGTGGATTTGATTAAAATCAAATTGATTTAAAATCACTAGGCAGGAAAACTCGATTTAATCATGGATTTCTACATAAAAGTGCATTCTTGCTGATTGTTATAGATGTAGGTTTCATTTTTAGAAGGTACACACTATACATGTTTAAAGTGATTTATTTTGAAAATGTTTCAGATTAGTTTTACAGCTATATCAGAAAATGAATTATTGTTTGGTTGTTTCATTTACCAACTGTAATAGAAGCAGATATTTATGACATCATTGGGAGGTGAACTATCTCCAATTCAACAGGCTAATCATTAATATTTGGAGGATTTTTGCCATGCTGTATTAGGAGGAGAACATCAACAGACCAACATTTAAATTGTTTTATTTAACTAAAACAACATTATGTATTATGGATTTTTTTCTTCAACAGCAAACATAATATTTTAACAAAACAAGCATATGAATTTTTGAATTTACTTAACATTCAAGTTTTTTAAAAATCAGGTTTGTTTTAGTTAAAATTGTCTTTAACTAAAATAGTTAAATGGCATATATATTTTTTTAAATAAAAATTAAAATGACTGTCAGCCAGTTCAACATGAGAAACTTAAAATATTGGCTTCTGCAGTTAACTCAGTCGTCTTCATCTTCATTTTCCTGTTTGTTCATAATCTGGGAAAGAAAAAGAAGCTTTCCTGCTTTTTCAGATCCCAAATGATTTCGCAATTTGGAATTAATTAGTCCAAAGGAAGAAAATATTATTTCTACACCAGTAGAAGAAGCTACTGCTGTTAAAAGTGAGATTATCACTTCAACAGTCTCTGAATCCAAGTGACTTCTACCCCTTCACTGGTGTGACTTTCTTTAAAGCATCATCAACAAACATATTTCTTGAATGGTTCACCCTTAGCGCTGAAGTTTAATATAGTTGGCATTATGGAGGGATGATTGCTTAGTGTCCATGTCATAGCCAACTCCTCTTCTTCAGCAGTTAAGGTTTGACCCTGGTACAGAAAATTGAGAATATGTGCAAGAAAATGAGCTGGAGATAAGAGTTAAATTACAATCATTAAAAAAACATAAATGGGACAAGTACTGTCATTGCATATTGCTCTTTTTAAGATCTCACTCAGTTCCTTCCAAATTTCAACAGCATCAGCAATAAAACAGCTATTTCCCTGCATTTTGTTCAAGGCTACAGAAATAGGCTTCAGGGTACTCAGCATGTGTTTAACATTTCTCTTAAGCCCAATGTTGAGAACTTTGGCTGTGACACTGCCATCTATTTTTTCATGTTTTTGTTCACAAACTGTCATCAGATTAGGCCAGTTCTTGATATAGTGCTCAAAACAGTCCACTACTGAGTTCCATTGCACGTCTTGTGGGAGAATGACCTTGGTTCCTCCCACTTTTTTCAGAGCAGCTGCTGCAAAGTGGTTGTTACGAAAGTATTTTTCAATTTCAACATTAGCCTTTATTTCTGGAACACTGAAGTCTTTGGCTAGGTGGTGCATAAAATGAGCACTGCAACCGTATGTAATTAGCTTGGGACTCTCTTTACTCTCTTCTAAATAATTTCTTCTCATCTTGGATACATTTGCAGCATTGTCTGTGACCAAGCTGCATTCTAGACATCTGAATTTTTTTTTCCCCAGAGTCTGTTATAGCTTTTACTGCTGCTACTTGTAAGTATTCTGCTGTGTGTGTATTTCCTGATGTATCAATTGTTTCTGTAAGGAAGACATTCCATTCTTCTGTTGTCACACAAGCACATACAACAGGATCATTGTGGTCCATTGCTCCACCCATCAAGACTCAGGTTAACAATTTTACGCTCTAGACTTTTTGCACACTGCTCAATTTCTCTTTCATACACTTTAGCCAGCAATTTGCCTGCGACATCTGCTCTGTTCGGTGGACTGTATCCTGGTCTTAATCACTGAACCATGTTAATGAAGTGTGGGTTCTCAATAATACAGAAAGGAGAGTTTGTTTCATAAACAAACCGGACAATTTTTTCATAAAATTAATCTGCTGGTTCTTATCACAGACTTATCTATGGTTGTTTCTGGATGATGGAGATTTTTTTTTCTTTTTGCTACAGGTGATATACTGTGGCTATGATATACATGATGTGACTGAAACACTACCATTGGCAGATAACTCAAACTATAGAAAATGATGGGGATCTTGAAGGTGGATAGTCTTCAGAATCCTGTACATTGAGGATGGATTCTCCTAAACAAAATAAATCAATGCAGTTAATTATCTAATGCTAAATGAGCAGTATCTCATTGCATTCACGGACACTCAGTACTACTTTAAAGGTGAAATTGTAAAAGGAAGATCTGCCTATTTCAGCTATTTATTTTTTATCTAAACTGCATCTAAAATGATAGTACCATACAGTAACAACTATATTTTTTGCTCAAACATGAGAATTCAAGAATAGTCCAGAAGGAAGACAGGCAGTCCTTAAGAAAGAAGTATGAAATAAAAAAAAAAAGTTTACCAACCTGAAGATCCTGCATGTTCAGACCTGTTCCTTTCACCATCTTCAACGCAGCTTCCTCCTGAGAAGGAACACTTCTCATGATGTTGTTTCATTTGGGCAACCAGGCCTTGCATTTCTTTGTTGCACTGTTTGCATTTTGCACACATGCATGTCTTACCCCCATTAAAATATTCCCAAACTTGGTCTCTTATCGTCTGCTGCCATTATAGGTTTTCCCCTCTAGTGAGAGAATGGTATGGTAGATCTCAAATCAATTAAGGCTACACTCAGACCTCAAGACGTCTGGAATATGCTGCTCAAACAGTTTCATTTTTGTTTCTCCTCCGTCCCTCCCTTCTCACATTTATCTCCAGATGACTTCTCCTTGTCCAGATCTATTCCGCCAACAATCTTCTATTCGGTGAACTTTTGAAACTTTGCACTTTTAGAGAGAGGTAAGGGATTGACTCTGTGTATGGAAATTTACAGAAAGACAATAGGGTTGAGGTCTGTTATTTCTCACCTCTATATATTTATTTATTTAAAAACATTTTTTCTGACAAGCATGTTATGTCTGGAGACACAAATCCACAGTTTGAGAACTGCAAAACTAAGCATTTCTGATGGAATCTTCTAGACTGAGCATTGAGTCCCATTGGGTAGATAGAAAGATTAACCTGCCCCTGGAGCCCCATAAGATTGGGTCCCTAATCCATGAACTATTGGAACTCATTTACAAAACTTTTCTTAAACATTACATGAATATATTGTCTCATACTATAGAGTCAGAATTTATAATCCCTATTCTTTGAGCTATAATGTATCTTAATTAAAACTATCTTTGGATAGGTTTTTTCCTTAAAACATTTTATCAAAAAAATCTGATTTTTTTTATTTTTTATTAATTGATTTTTATCCACCCTGCTGGGCACCGAAAATTGGTTGACACTTTTGACTTCTCTCTCTATGCCTCAGTTCCCCATCTCCAAAATGTTTATACCACCACTTCACCAGAATGTTCTGAAAATAAATCTGTTAATATCTGTGAAGAACTCATACTATAGTGATGAGTACCACAGAAAAACAAACTAAGTAGTTGATAATTCTGTACTGAAAGCAGGATTTAAACAGCATGCAGTAAAGCTCTAAAACCATACATTTTTCAGTGAGGAGGAAAAAAAAATATGAATAGCTACTTCTTCAAGCCATCTTGTGTACCAAATGAAGCAGGAGCCTGTGGATTATACACCTCTACCCCGACATAATGTGACACGAATTCGGATATAACGCGGTAAAGCAGCGCTCTCGGGGGGGGACAGGGCTGCGCCCTCTGGTGGATCAAAACAAGTTCGATATAACGCGGTGTAGTGAGGTGGTCATGGATCCCAGCCGCCCCCGGGTGGGACGAGCCCTCCGGATGCCAAAGTGGGTGGAGCCAGTGGAGCTTGTGCCTGCCCCCCAGAGGTCAGGGCACAGGACAGGAAAAGCAAAAGCCCAACCCCAGAGCTCACTAGAGGCCCAGCCGCCGAAGAAGCCAGATGCTTGTAGCCTAGCTCCTGGTTGGGAGACTCCTGCAGCTTGCGGCCGACCCAAGGACCTGCCCAACGCCGACCAGACCCCGGAGAAGCTGGTAAACCTGCCGCTGGCAAGTTACCCAGAGGAGCTGCCAAGCTTACCGCTCGCTGGGTACCCAGAGGAGCCCATGGTGCTTGACTCATTGGAAGACTCTGTCCAGACGCAGGTACCTGTGGAGGGGGAGGTAGGAAGTAGCCCAGGGGCAGCTGACCCTAGTCTGGCTGCAGCACACCCAGAGCCAATGTCAGTGTGTTGTGGTCCGGATCCCCACTGAGGCAGCAGCGGGTCATCTACTGCTGCTAGGGCCCCGGGCTGGGATGCCGTGGAGTGGGAGGGCTGCGTCCCCCCTGCCACCCGAAGTGCGGGTGGCAGTCTCCCCCTCTCCCTGGTCCTTCGGAGCTAGGACCTAGGCCTACTATTGAACTGTTTGCTCAGCCCCTGCCTAAGGGCCTGAAACACTGACTGTTTGTTGACCTGCCCTGATCCAGGGCCGGGGCCTTGCTAATAGTAAACTGTTCGCCCAGCCCCTCCCTGAGGGCCTGAGCTGGTGACTGTTTGCCGCCCAGCCCGGCTAACTCCCCCGATTCACTGGACCTAAGTAGTGAGGCGGCCTGGTTCCCAGCCACCCCAGAGAGGGGGGAACCCCAGCCAAACCCCTACACATGGTTTCACCTATAACGCAGTAAGATTTTTTGGCTCCCAAGGACAGCGTTATATCAGGGTAGAGGTGTATAATTAAAGATCATAATGCATATGCACAGTGTAGCTGAGGGTTGCATACACCATCCTTATGCCTTAATAGTCTTTTAACACAGGTTTTGTGTATAATTTTATATTTATGTTGCTACAAGAGTAGTGCTCTTCCATGGTCAATTGTTGAGTCTACATATAAAACTAATTTGTAAACAACTAGTCAAGGATGCTAAGAGCCAAGGAAGTATGTTCTCTCGTCCCCCATTTCCAGCATTAGTATAAATATCAATGAAATAATGAGAGAGAGTTATACACTATTTTAGCTAGAAGTATTTCATGGTTTCATGTACAAAGATCCTATGTCTGCTGAGGAAGCAACAGGATATGCTGTGAGAAATTAATCCATATCCCTCATGACTAGTGAAAGCCAGGAGCAATGTCTCAGGTCATTATTAATGGAGACCTTTAATGAATAGCCCTTCCTTAAGATCATCATCAAATGTGTTTTCCTCTTATCAATTGATACCTGGTCTTGAACTTCAGGCTTTAAGGGTATATCTTCCCTGCAGAATTAACTTATATGACCAGTACTTGTGTACAACCACTAGAGTTGGCCTGGCCCATATAAAAGCTGCCACACTGCAAACCCTAATTCCAGGTCTGTGTCCACATTGCTGGTGCCCTCACCCAGGTGTAGCATTGCAACATCTGCAAGTGCATCCTGTGGGTCTTACGCAGCAGTGAAGCTAAGCCCCTCCGAGTTCTGTGACAGTGTTAACTGAGACAACTTGTCAGTCCTTCTGACACAGAAGTGTCCTTAACTTACAAACTTAGTAAGTAAAGTACTTGTAGTCTGGTGCACACTAGCTTTTGGTCTATGGCCTTCATTCAAATAAGCAGCAAGGCATGGATTCAACGGAGAATAAGGATCTGTTCCAGTTGTTGGCATTAATACAACTCTCATTTCAGGAACAGGAAGCAGATGCAGGACAGGAAATGCAGTGGTGGGTCAGCTTTTTGCCAGAAGGCAAGGGCAGGTTGTTGCTGGGAGAATGCAACAGAAGACTATATGCAAATATAGCAGAGCAAAGAGGGCTGATGCAGGCTTCAGTCATGTAACTTGGTCTTGTAACTCATGTGAAGACAACAAACTACCTCGTCTTCACTACAATTTTATCTTAACTCAAGTTAACACTTTTTTTCCCCCACAGCAGAGACAAGGCCTTTTTCATCTATTCTGTTGTTGAACTATTGCAATGCACTCTATTGAAGGGGAAGGCTAACGTTGAAGGCACTTCAGAATGGAGATGTGTTGGGGTAAGCACATTAAATTTGTATTACATGAACTGCAAGGGGCTTTTGTCAGTTGCTTCTGCATTAATTTAAGATATTTGTTCTAATCTATAAAAACCCTCTCATTTCTTCCCAAGTACTAAAACCTCTATGCACCCTACAATCACTGAAATTATATGAGAGGCAGTTGTTAAACACCTGCTGTGAATGCTTGAGAACTAGTGGGTAGGCCACTATTGGTGGAGGGTTCTAGGCTATGACATAAGGTTCTTGAAAAGCACAAGGGGAAGCTGAATTTTATAGCTTTCACATTTCCATGCAATGTCATAATTTTGGGCTTTTGTTGACTATGCTTTTTTTTTTTTAACAACTGTATTACATATATGAAGGCTAATGAGTTTCATATTAGTAAATATTTATATGTGGTTGGTGCACATAGGCCCAAGAGGGGACAAGGTCCGCATTGTAGAGATGCTGTATAACAGAAAAGAGAATCTTTGCCATGGGAAGCTTCAAACCTACAAGGGTTATGGTATTACCCATCAATGGCTTATTATGAATAATTTTGTAGAATAGTCTACACTAAGGAACATTTTTAACCCATGAAATTGACATGGATTAAATCAATTTACTGTTAAGTTATCACTCAGTTTATTTAAAGTATGCTAACAGATCTCTACAAAAATGAAATGCTAATTCATTGTTCCAGATCAGGTGGGGTTAAAAAAAAAAATCTCACTAACAGCTTTCAAAGCCTAGACCCACTCTTAGATGATCAGCTTTTAAAGTCAAAAGAGAAAACACTTTCTTAAAATGACTAGATAGTACTTTAATCCTGTATAAATGAGGTTACTCCACAAAGGGTGACCTGATGTCCCGATTTTACAGGGCCAGTCCCGATCTTTGGGTCTTTTTCTTATATAGGATCCTATTACCTCCCATCCCCAGTCCCAATTTTTCACACTTGCTGTCTGGCCACCCTACTCCCACATGATAAATTGTTTTCATGCCAACCACCCCTAGTGCCTATTGCACATGTCCTCATTTTCCAGTGACAGTACCCAAGCAAACAAACCGAACAGCCTGAGATACAAACAGGTATACATCAAAGTTTATGATTTTTCTATTTACAAATATTTCAGCTAAGGACGTTAAGAAAACTACCAATTATGCCTACAATAAGACATTCAGATATATATTAACATTGTAGGCATAACTAAAAAACTACAATTTAATTTCCTGGTGCTAAGTATGTCTTGCTTCCGCTGGGCCTTCATTCTGCACACTGCTAGAACTCAAGCAGAACCCTTGTGGTACAGTAGCATGTAACAGCAGTTCTGCTTTGGGAGACTTCAGGCAAATAGAGCAGTTCCATAAAGGTCAGACAGATCACACAAATTTTCAAAGTGTTAACTATACTCCAGCAGGAGACAGGTATTCCTGTAAAAGGAGGAATACAGAATTCAGTGCCACCCCACCCTCCCACTCTTTGCTTTCATTAAGCCAACTCTTTCTATCAGGGGAAGGAAGGTAGTCTCCCTGGAGCTCATCAAGGCTGCTTAGCAAAATAAGAGTGCAAGAATAGCCTTAAACTTCATTGTGCTGGCCCAACATTGGAACTCAAAAAACTTTGTTTACGCTGAGTCTCAAAACAAACACTTTTGTTACTGTAGCCAGAAATAATTTGGCATCTAAATTATACAAACCAAGCAGTTAACTCCCAAAGTCTCAAATGTCTATCAGGGAATACATTAATACATATACAGCAAGTTCTTAGCCTTAGAGGATCTTATCAGTGTTAGTTAACAAGACACATTTAATGAGTTTGGACTACACTATTTTATACATTAACTAAATGGGAGAAGCCCCACTGCTTAAGGCAGTGGTTCTCAACCTATTTACCATTGTGGGGGACACACATGCAGCTGTATGTGCGCACACACACACATATGACACACACACACACCCTGTATGGCCCTGAGGATGTCACATGGGCCACAGCTGTGTGCTGATTTAGCTACAAGTGGTCTGCAGGTTGAGAACCAGTGGCTTAAGGTGCTGTGAACTCAGCAAACCCTTTAATATTGAAAGAACTATCTCATATTTGTCAGGGACGATGAAGTTAACAAGATGACTTTAAAAATCTATTCCAGATATAGTTTCTGTGGCAGATGATTTGGAACTGTATCATTTAATAAGCATCAGCGTCTCAACTGTAAGACAAGACTGAGGAAGCTTTTAGTCTAAATAGACAGACTACACAAAAGTCAGATGTACTTGGGGAGCCAGGAGGAGACTCAAGCTATGTTTATATTTGGAGTACTTTACTGGTATACTATACTGGCAAAGTACTCCTAGTGTAGATGCACATCTATTCTGCCAAAACTGTGCTTTTAACCAGTATATTAAAAAGTGCAATTTTGCTAGTGTAACTATCTACATTAGGGGCTTCTGCCAGTACAGCTGTGTCAGTCAAAGATTACATTACTTCAGACCCCTGTCCAACATAGCTGTGCTAGCAGAAGCCTTTAACGTAGAGACTGCCTTAGATCTTGTCCAAAACCCACATGCAGTTATATTATAAAGTACTTATACCAATATAGCTTATTCTAGTTTGGGGAAGGAAGATAAGCTATACTGCTATAAAGTGTCTTATATACATAACTGCATATACACTTGGCCTTTTACTGGCATAACTAGGTCAGGGGGGAAATAAATCAGACTCCTTACTGACAGTTATTGCTAGTAACACTTCAAGTGTAGACAAGGTGTCAAAGTGCTCTTTAAATAGCATACATGCATGACAACTTTTTCTAAACAGTGGTTAAATATTTGTTGAAGTAATGAATTTTAAGGAGAGATGTAAATGGAAAGGGTTAACACCTAGTATATTCCAAATACAAATCAGAAAATACATAGAAATACCATTACCAAAATAAGTCCCTGTCTACACTATTAATGTGAGAACTACTACTATACATTTAAAACAAGTTATGATGAATACATTAGTCATCTAAGGATCCATTAATTAGACCAGAAAGTTTTGCCACAATGTAAGAATAGTTTAGGTTACTAACGCAGCTATTGCACATGTTTGAGTCTGTTTTGATCTTGGGGACTGGCAGGCAACTCCCACACCTTGAGCAATCTCACAAGGAAACCTAAGGGGAACATCAGTTTGCTTGAAACTCAGGAAGGCCCTCTTTCCAATAGGGGAAGGTTAACTGATGAGATGTTGCAACAAGATGCTGTTGCTTACTTTTAAAAACTAGTTCTCTTCCACCTAGGGCAAGCTCTACCAAAAGTCCAAGAAACTTACACAAATTTGGTATTACCTCCAACGAGTTTATACCAATTTTCTTCCAAACCTCATTTAGCTGCGGTGCACTTGTTTGATATATTTTCTGATCATTCAAATATATAGTGGCTTTCATCTTTACAAATATGACAAGGCTAATTCTGAATGCATAACTTGGAGGTAAATATTCTGATCCCCATTTACAGAATCTAAGATACATCTCAGTTTAAGGCTCAAATCAAGACAAGTAGGGTACACTGCAATATAAGCCCAAGATCACGCCCAAATCTGTAGAGGCTAACTTTTACAGGTGCTGAGAACCAGCAGCTCCCACTGGCTCTGGTGGGAGCTTCAGGTGCTCAGCCTGGAAGTCATCCCCTAAGTGTGACTTAATTTGATCACTCAAAAAGAGAGGCAAGCAAAATTAGTGAGCATTTTGAAAATACGTCCCAGAGTGATTTGCCCAAAGGAATGAGTGACAGAATTGAGACTATGAGGAGTTTGGTGACACCTTAAAGACTAGCATTTATTTGGGCATGAGTTTTGTGGGTAAAAACCCACTTCAGAAGAAGTTCTTCAAAAGAAATTTTTTACCCAGGAAAGCTTATGCCCAAATAAGTCTGTCAGTCTTTAAAGTGCCACCAGATTCCTAATTATTTTTGTGAATACAGACTAAGGCAGCTACCCCTCTGAGAATTGAGACTGGAGTTCCTGGCTTCAAGACCTGTGCTCAGACCACAGAGATGTTGGTGTCCATATTACAGATGCTGTCTTTATAACCAGCCAGCTCTCACCAAATTCAGAGTAGATAAAGCTCAATCTGGCATCACAACGTGCAGCTGTGGCAGCTTTACTGTCGTCACACACAGGTGAAGGTGACAAGTCAGGGAGGATGGCAGCAGAGAGGAGACGCCTTGTGTTTACCCCCCTCCATGTTTTGCTGTTTCAATAGGGCAGGAAGGGGAAGAAAACGCCAGGCACGTCCCAAGCACAGGCGGTGGGTGCATCAGCTGGGCAAAAACGCAGCCCTGACTCCGACTTAGATGAGCTGCCAGAGCAGCGGCGGCCCGCAGGGCAGTGACGGCGTCTGACACCTGGGCCCCCTGAAGGGTTACCGCCGGGAAAGCCCCCGCCCCCCAGAGCCGGGCTAGCAGGAGCCAGAGACGTGGAGCCCAATCCGGGGCGTTCAGGATCGGGCCCACAGAGCAACTTCTTGTGGCCCTGGGAAGCCGGAGCCGCTCTCCGCCACCAGCCCCGTCCTGCCGGGCTGCCAGAACCCCCTCCCCCCGCCACGTCCGCCCCCGGCGAGGCCCCGTTCAGAAGGGGCGGCTTGGCGGGCCCCTCCCCAGGACCCAGACCCCGCTCCCCAGCCAACCCCGGGCGTCTCGCCCCGCACTCACCACAGCCCCGGCCACGGCGTGGACCAGGCTCTCGTAGGAGGACACCGCCGCCATGGCTGCTGCTCCTGCGGGGCCAGCCGTAAACTTCGCCGGCGACCGAGCGGGGCGAGAGGCGGCAGCAGCAGCAGGCGAGCAGGGGAACCCCGCTCCCGGCGCCCCGTCCTCGCGCTCCATGGCTTCCCCCGCGCACGTGATCTCCGTCCCTCCCCCTCCAGCGGCCCCCAGGCCCCGCCCACTGCAATCGCCGCGCCCAGCCAGTCCCCTAGTCGCGCGCCGCTCGCTTTGCTCCCCGCCCCGGTCTCACGCGCTGCTGAGCCTGAGGAGCCGCTGAAGCGCCGGCCAAGGCTTCCCCTCCCCCCTCGTGCTCGTGGGCTCCCCCGGGGTCGCGCGGGTTTTCAAACAGGGTTGCAACCGTTGGGCTCAACGGCCGGAGGGTGCGCAGGGAAAGCCCGGGGCGGTGCGGGGAGCGGAGTTCCCCATGAGCCTGGCTGCACACGGGGCCATCAGGGACCTGCTCCCAGCGAGGGTAAAGGGAGGGACATCGCTCCCGCCTCTCACTGCGATACCCCCAGCAGCCGTTCTGGGGGACCGGCTCTCCCTGCTCAGCGCCTGACTGCCCCCTGGGCAAGGCTCCCCCGACGTAGCTCACTCGCTGAACGGGCTGCCCTCAGCCGCCACATACCCAAACCACGCTCCAAACAAATGTTTGTACCCTCTGAGCGATGCCTGACCCAACTAGAGGTGCAACCAGCCCCAGAATTGCACGGTGCACCCCCCCAAAAGTTACCAATTCTCAATTTTATGAACTGCCACAATATTAAGTGCTTCTTAAAAGCCCTGCACTTGGAAGCTTATAGTTAGGTGGTATCTCAAGCTTTCATTTTAATTCTCAAGTTGGGGTTGCAGAGAAGAGCTTGAAAAGATGATGCAGGTGTGCCTTACTAGCTCAAAAAACAGAAGGCAAATAAGGGCAGGTATACACTACGGGGGGAAATCTATATAAGATACGCAACTTCAGCTACGTGAATAACGTAGCTGAAGTCGAAGTATCTTATATCGGATTACTTACCGTCCTCACGGCGCGGGATTGACGTCCGCGGCTCCCCATGTCGACTCCGCTACCGCCGTTTGCATTGGTGGAGTTACGGAGTCGACATGAGCACGTTCGGGGATCGATATATCGTGTCTAGATGAGATGCAATATATCGATCTCCGAGAAATCGATTGCTACCTGCCGCGGTTAGTGAAGACGTACCCTAAGAGTATTAAATACAAAATGTTGGGGGGAGGGGAGCTTAAGCCTATTCTTGTGGGAGAAGGGGCAGACTTGTGATTTTTAAGCATTTTGGGTTGGCAATGATGAAAAAACCCTCCTGCCTTCAAGATCAGAAATTAGCTTGACCAGATTTACAATGACAAAGAACAGGCCACTTGTTGGAGAGACAGGTAGGAGCAACAGTTTGGGGGATCCCTGTATAGGAGAGAGTTGTGGTATCAGTAAATGGGGAAGAAAGGGGAGGAAAAGGGTGCCAACTCCAGGTGTTCAAGAGTCATGAGTCAGGCCCAAACAGATTTAAAAACAGTAGATGTAGGATGTCTTATTTTGCTTTCTGATTTTTAAACCTTTAGGATGCATGTGGTTCAGATTTTCTCGCTTTTCTCTGCAACCATGAGGACTAGATTTTTTTAAATTAAGCTGAGGTTTCATCTAATCACGAGCCTCCAGGAGCTGGAGCTTTAAGAGAAGCACCAATAAATTAGTTGGCAATACCAACTGGGTGCCTAGTCCTCCTTACTTTCAAGCCAGGCAATATTCCTTTTTGCCCATGACCACCTTCCCCATTTAGTACAATTATGCTTCTGTATTCCCTTTTGTGCTTTGTCCCTGTCCAACACCTTTTCCATATTTTCTAGGCTGTATTTGCAAGCCCAGCTTCACCACTTAGAAACGGGTCCAGGGTCACCCTTTAACCAAGAATAAAAAGAAAAACAAAATACACTCACAGAACAACAACTTCCTGTACCAAATTGCCTTCTGACAACTTGACAAGGTGGTTTAATCAAACAGTCAACCAAGATTTCCCCTCTTGGCAGAGTGACCCCAACCCTCCTTTGGCAGGGTGGCCATAATCCCAACCCTTCTTTGTCTAGCGGAATAAAGAGAAAGATCTAATCTGTCCCCAGCCTATGATCATTCCTGAGTGGAAAGGAGCTCTACTCTTTCCTAGTCCACTGCACTCCTAAACATTTTATAAGCTCACTCATGAGGTACAGCTGTTGGATCCAGCATCTAGCCCTCTAATAGACCACAAGTGTTAGCTCCAATCTCTAAGTCTGACTCCTCAGGCCGTCCCAATAAGAAGGGCTTTTCTCAGCCCAGTAAAGGGGTTTAAATCCTCTCAGGGTTAAGTTATAGATAGAATGGGCTTCACAAAAGGACTTAGATACCATGATGATCAGCATTACAACACCTAACTTTTAGAAACCTAGAAAAATCACAGGAACAACACTGTAGTCCTCAAAGCTGAGGGAGGTCCGCCGAAACCGCGAGACCAGCGGACCCTCCACAGGCAAGCCGCCGAAGGCAGCCTGCCTGCAGTGCTGGCAAAATGCCTAGAGCCGCCCCTGATGCTCACTGTTTTGATCTCCGCTGCCCTGTAGGTTTTCACCCCTCCCCTTTCAAAGCTCTGAGAAGTATCAGAAAGCTGAGCGTGCTGCTCTGCTCCAGGAACAAAGAGCAAATCATTAACATAGAATGCTCCTTTTCTGACCTGTTCCAGGAGCACGGTGGCTTGCTGGGGGACAGGGGATAGACACGACTGCTGTGCTGCTTTGACATTCCTTAGCACAGAGAGCGCACAGAGCTGCTCAGGATGCCGCTCCCGGAACTCAGAAGGAATCACAGTACCACAAGCAGAGCCCATAGGCGCCGACTTATATGGGGCTCTGGGGCTTTAGCCCCATGAATAAATCCCAAGCAGGGGCTCTGCCCCACCAATGTTTTTTCTCCCCTGCTTAGAGCACCCCCCCGCCGCTGCCGCCGCCAGGGCTGCCCAGAGCCCTTTAAATCCCAGCCGCAGCCGGGAATCAGAGGGCTCTGGGCTGCCTGCTGCAGCGGGAAGCCCAGAGCCCTCTGATTCCCGGCCGCGGCTGGGATTTAAAAGGCTCTGGGCTCCCCGCGGGTGCAGGCAGCCCAGAGCCCTTTAAATCCCCGCCGCGGCCGGGAATCAGAGGGCTCTGGGCTGCCTGCTGCAGCGGGAAGCCCAGAGCCCTCTGATTCCCGGCCGCGGCTGGGATTTAAAAGGCTCTGGGCTCCCATGTTGCAGGCAGCCCAGAGCCCTTTAAATCCCAGCCGCGGCCGGGAATCAGAGGGCTCTGGGCTGCCTGCTGCAGCGGGAAGCCCAGAGCCCTCTGATTCCCGGCCGCGGCTGGGATTTAAAAGGCTCTGGGCTCCCCGCGGTTGCAGGCAGCCCAGAGCCCTTTAAATCCCAGCCGCGGCCGGGAATCAGAGGGCTCTGGGCGGCCCGCCGCCGCAGACCGCCCAGAGCCCTCTGATTCCCAGCTGCGGCTGGGAGTTATAGGGCGCTGGGCTCCCGCTTGCAGGGAGCCCAGAGCCTTTTAAATCCCAGCCGCGGCTGAGATTTAAAGGGCTCTGGGCTGCCTGCTGCAGCGGGAAGCCCAGAGCTCTCTGATTCCCGGCCGCGGCTGGGATTTAAAAGGCTCTGGGCTCCCCGCGGTTGCAGGCAGCCCAGAGCCCTTTAAATCCCAGCCGCGGCCGGGAATCAGAGGGCTCTGGGCTGCCTGCTGCAGCGGGAAGCCCAGAGCCCTCTGATTCCCGGCTGCGGCTGGGATTTAAAAGGCTCTGGGCTCCCCGCGGTTGCAGGCAGCCCAGAGCCCTTTAAATCCCAGCAGCGGCTGAGATTTAAAAGGCTCTGCGCTCCCCGCGGTTGCAGGCAGCCCAGAGCCCTTTAAATCCTAGCCGCGGCCGGGAATCTCAGGGCTCTGGGCTGCCTGTTGATGCTGGAAGCCCAGAGCCCTCTGATTCCCGGCAGCGGCTGTGATTTAAAAGGCTCTGCGCTCCCCGCGGTTGCAGGCAGCCCAGAGCCCTTTAAATCCCAGCCGCGGCTGGGATTTAAAAGGCTCTGCGCTCCCCGCGGTTGCAGGCAGCCCAGAGCCCTTTAAATCCTAGCCGCGGCCGGGAATCAGAGGGCTCTGGGCTGCCTGCTGCAGTGGGCAGCCCAGAGCCCTCTGGTTCCCGGCCCGGCTGGGATTTAAAAGGCTCTGGGCTCCCAGCGGGTGCAGGCAGCCCCGAGGCCTCTGACTCCCAGCCGGGCTGGGATTTAAAGGGCTCTGGGATCCCATGGCTGCCAGCAGCCCAGAGCCCTTTGACTCCCAGCCTCTGTCCGCTGATTGCCCCCTCCCCAGACCCCTGCCCCAACTGCCCCCAGAACCTCCACCCCTTATCTAAGCCCCACTGGTCCTTGTTCCCCAATTACCCCCTCCCGAGACCCCAGCCCCGAACGGCCCCGTGGGGCCGCCGCCCCAATCTAAGCCTCCCGTCTCCGTGTCCCCCACTGCCCCCGCCGGCGACCCCACCCAACTTCCCCAGGACCGCACCCCTACCTGTCCCCTGATAAACCTCTTAGACTCCCATGCCTATCCAATTGCTGCCTGTCCCCTGACTGCCCCTTCGAACCTCTGCCCCATCCAACTCCCCCTGCTCCTTGTCCCTTGACTGCCCCCCGGAACTCCCTACCTCTTCTCCAACCCCCAAACTGCTTACTGTGCCACTCAGACCAGCGTATCTGGCTCCATGCAGCTCCAGACAGTTGCTGCCATGCTCCCCCATGGAGCCCACAGCCCTCTCCCACCCCCAGCACCTGCCTTCCAGATTTGAACACCTCAAAATTCAGGAGTGCTCAAGCTCGGTTTGGGCAGCTTTTACTTCATTTCTCCCAAATCAGTTTCCCCTGCAAGGTGCCAACTGAAGGTGTTGGAGAACAGAGAGATCAGGTGGCCTCCTAATGCCTGGAAAAGAGACAAAGGCCGGAGGAGGGAGTGTCAGTGCCTGTGCGGACTTCTGGGAAGTGCACGGTGTGGAAGGGGATGCTGTGATGCTTTGGAACATCTCCATACAAAGCCAGTCAGGACTCTGGGGGAGCCTCCTCTCTCGGAGCATACTGTCTCCAGGGCAAGAAGCTTACACCTTCCTGGGTCTGACCTCGGAGCATTCAGCATGCCCTTCCACGTCATGCACTTTCCAAAGTGAGTCTGCCCAGGCTGGTCCTGGGGCAACCAGAGGTCGCTGCACCCCAACTCTGCAGTCAGATGTGACTCTCAGCCAGACAGTAAAACAGAAGGTTTATTAGATGACGGGAACACAGTTTAAACAGAGCTTGTTGGTACAGAAAACAGAACCCCTCTGTCAGGTCCATCTTGGGGGGTGGGGTCTCTCCCAATTTCCCCAGCCAGCTCCAAACTGACACTCCCTCCTCTGGCCTCTGTGTCTCTTCTGGACAAGGAGGCCACCTGATCTCTTTGTCCCCAACACCTTCAGTTGGCATCTTGCAGGGGAAACTGAGGCACCCACACAGTATTCAGAGAAAATATTAAGAACATTCCCACTTCATCACAACAGATGCAACAAAATATAATGCTGTATGTTGAAGTAGGCAAGTGCTGCTTCTGACTTTCCACTTTTAATTGACCCTTGTAATCTTGTGGCACTGACGCGTTGTAGCTTCATTTTATATCGGCTTACAGGGCGGGAGCGGGGGGGCACCACCATTTTGGGCCCCACCAAAAATTATACAAACCTGCCGCCTATGGCAGAGCCAGCTGATTCGGGAGAGACTGCTGTGCCGAGCAGAGCTGGGGGCTGACATGGGGGGGTGTCCCTGCTCCCTCCCTCTGCTTCAGGATAGGTCGGTCAGCCTGCTGTCTTCCCCACCCCAGATACACCACTCGCCTCTCCCTCCCACACACCCCTCCTCAGTTGAAAAAGCAGCTGACTATCTACTAGGATGCCCCTAGAATGATGGGATTAAGAAACCTGCATCATGTGATGCTGTACCTGCCCCATGAGGCATTGCAAACCCTTCCCAAAGCACCCTGCGGCCAGCTGCACAGTGGGCTAGTTACCCACAGTGCACTGTTCTGTGTCAATGCAAGAGTTGCTGGTGTGGATGCACTCTGCTGACATGAGCTAGTGTGGACATGCAACAGCAGTTTTAATTAAAGTGCTTTTAATAAAGTGGCATAACTTTTGCTGACAAAACTTTGTAGTGTAGACAAGGCCTGATTTAAGGGATATTCTGACGTAGGACTCCCTCAATCTCTCCTGTTGAAGCCTATCCACAGTTAGGGTTGCCAGGTATCCGGTTTTCAACCATAACACCCAGCTGAAAAGGGACCCTGGTGGCTCCGGTCAGCAGCATTGACTGGGCCATTAAAAGTACAGGTGGCAGCACAGCAGGGCTAAGGTAGGTTGGCTAAGACTGGGAATCGCAGACAATGGGAGTTGTGGGGTGATGCCTGCGGGTGGGGACAGTGTGCGGAGCCCCCTGGTTGCTCCTCCGCCTGGGAGCTGGAGAGACATGTCGCCACTTCCTGGGAGCTGCTTGAGGTCAGCACTGCCCAAAGCCCACACCCCTCACCTCCTCCTGCACCCCAACCCCTTGCCTCAGCTCTGAGCCCCCTCCCGCACCTCAACCCCCTGCCTAAGGTGACCATATTTCCCAAAGAGAAAATGGGTCACTGTGTGGGGCTAGCCCTCGCCCCCTGCACCTTTCCCCCATGCGGGGCTGGTCCAAGTCACTTGTCTGAGCCCACCCTCTCTCCCTGAGAAGCTGGGGTCGCTGCTCGTCCAATCCCTGCATACCCCTGACGTGCAAGACTGGGGCTGGCATCACTGTTCACTCAAGCTCTGTCTGCCTCCCCACCCGAGCCCTGCCTTTGCTCCCTGCAGGGGGCTGGCATCGCTGCTCACCCCTCGCACCTGACTTTTTTGACAAAAGTGGGCATTTGTCCCGTTTGTTCTTGCTAGCTGATCAAGGACAAATGCCCACTTTTGCCAAAAAAGTCAGGACAGCCAGAACACTGCTTAAAAAAGGGACTGTCCTTGCCAAAACTGGACATATGGTCACCCTACCCCTGCCCCAGCATGGAGCCCTCTCCACACCCCGCTCGAACCCTTCATTTCTGGCCCCACCCTGGAGCCGCATTCCCAGCCCAGAGCCTAGGGTGACCAGACAGCAAATGTGAAAAATTGGGACAGAGGGTGGAGGGTAATAGGAGCCTATATAAGAAAAAGACCCCAAAATCAGGACTATCCCTATAAAATCGGGACATCTGGTCACCCTACCAGAGCCACTCCCACCTCCCAACCCTCTGTCCCAGGTTGGAACCTCCTCCCACACGTAAACTCCCTCCCAGAGCCCATACCCCACACCTCCTCCCCCAAGCCCCTCAGCCCCACCCCCCAGCCAGGAGCCTCCTCCTGCACCCCAAACCCCTCATCCCTGGCCTCACCCCAGAGCCTACACCCCTAGCTGGAACTCTTACTCCCTCCTGCACTCCAACCCCCTGCCCCAGCCCAGTGAAAATGAGCGAGTGAGGATGGGTGGGGGACAGCAAGAGACAAGGGGAGGGGGGGATGGAGTGAATGGGGGCAGGGCCTTGGAGAAAGGGCAGGGCAAGGGTGTTCAGTTTTCTGCAGTTAGAAAGTTGACAATCCTACATGAGAAGTTTCCACTGCTGACACACCTGGCTGACTGTTTGAAGCTCCTATACCATGAGAAGTTTTCTTGCATCATTATCCAGGAGTGGAGTAAGATTCAGGCCGCTATAAACAGGATGCTGAACTAGAATGCAGCAGTATAGAACCTCCCCAGATGTGTCTTTGCAACTCCAATCCCTTCCACCCATAGCAGCTGGACCTGTATTTCCAGGAGACTTTATAGATATGCTCAGAACTTAATATCAACACAGGCCATGCAGTGGATTTGTTTCCTAAACCAGTCTTCAAGTGTTGACTGCCTCTAAAAATGCTATCTTGCTTGAGAAAAAGTAGTTATATGTGAGTCCACAACTATGCTTGTCCCACTCCTGCAGCGCTTGGTTTGGAGTATTGTAATAATCCCTATTTTGCACACATGCAGCAGTATACACCACTATAAGTCACCACTTGCATGTTTAAAACATTTTCTTCCCTGCTTGGAATCGGTATTGGACAGCATGTGCATGAGGGGAAAAGAGCAGAATGGGGAAATTCTTTTGCCCTCAAAGTAAAGCAACAATATGCATTGCATAAAAAGCCCAGTCTCCAGCATGCAACATCTCCCACTCCAGCAAGAGGGTGGTCTCACACAGATAAGGACAGCCCCCTTTTCTCATATTTCCTCATCCATAACACTGATGAGTCACTTTACTCAGATGAGTTGATGCTGATTCCTCTGCTGTATCCTTTCACATGTGTTCTTCTATCTCCTCCCTGAAGAGGGCCTGGGAGGGCTGGGTGAGGTCAGACAGGCTATACCTAGAAGTGGTGATCTCTACCCTCAGCTGAGATTGTCCCCCAGTTCCTCTGACTCAGCCCTTGATCACCCATGTACATTTCCTAGGACCCTTGAGATATCAAGGGGGTATTCAGGAGCTCCATGCTTGAGGTACTGTTAATCTCCTGGTCCAACTCCTCATAGAACAGTGGTGTTCTAGGGGAGTTACTAGAACAAGAGTTGCAGTCCTTTGCCCAGTAGTACAGCCTCTTCAGAGATTTGATCTTTCCCTGGCAGAGGTCTAATGTGGTGGATTCCTTTGTCAGCTTGCTTCCTGGAGATATCATTGAGACTTATTTCTGGCCCCACACCCAAAATTTTAGGTCTTGCTGGCCTCACAAAAACTTTGATATCTGCCTCAGGCCAGCTAGTCACCCACTGGGAGTATGCTCTCCCAGAATACCAGGGTAGATTATTTTAATCAAGGCCATTTAAAACACTGATTATAATATCTATTTAAATCAGCAAACAGAACCTTGACTTAAATATTTGATTTTAATCTTGTTTTGCATTTGCGCTTATTTCCCTTTAGAAAAGTTGATTCTCACTGGGTGGTATCTATTAAAATATGTTTTTTTGCAATTAAGTATAGCCTTCACACTAACTTTGGTGTTTCTTTTGACTGACCTACACAAACTACATAACTGCTTAAATATGTATGTAACATGCCTTTATCCAGATTTTTAATTTATATTTAGTATATTAGAAAATGGTGAATGATGCATTTCTTATTTACTAGATTTTTTCACTCCTGATTTGCATTAAGCTGTACCTGGATGAAAATTGAAATTAAAATTCACAAAGACAGCATTTTAAAAAATTGTTTGTTTAAAACTTAATAAAAAGCAAGCATCTGTGATTAGCTAGTTCAATTAATTGTTTCTGGTCACCCTATCCTTCAAGATTTTAGAACTAGATCTCACCTTCCTTTATTTTTATTCACAAATTGAGATACAAAAACAAGCTTTCCTGTTTTTTCAACTCCCAATTAGTTTCTTAACTGGAATGAGCTAGTCACTGACCTAAACTAGTTAAATAAACTGAAATGAAGAAAATATTCTGTGTCTGCAGAAGAGGCTACTGCTGTCAAATGTTTTAGCACTTCAGCAAGTTCTGGTTCCAGGTGTTTAGCACAGTGACTTCCACTAATTCAATAGTTTGACTTTCAAAGAAAGATCAGAAGCTACGTGTACTTAAACATGATAATTCAGGCTTTAACACAGGTTGTCATAATTTCAATTTTAAAGAGGTTTTTCTTACAAACAAAATATAATTTAAAATTAATCAGGTTTAAATAAACATTTTTAAAGTGAATTTTTATCCACTCTGCCAGCTGTACTTGTTCAGATCAGAAGGCAGTAGAAGTACTATGTAAATATTACTAGTACAGAAAACTGCATGCTGAGGTGGGGTCTGAACACCAAAGCAGGCTATTTATACTGTCTGGGAGTAAGTTCCAGTCCAAAACCAGGGAGTAGGTAGGTAGACAAAGGCCCTGGGGACTTTTGGGAAGACAGCTGCAGGGGGGAAAAGGGAGAGAGACTGTACTCAAGTGGACTCAATATGCATTCACACAGCATAGTAGGTTGAGCATCAGCAGCACCTGAGCTCAACCTATACTCCCAAACTTGCTTGATTTAAAGCACAATCACTCATGCCAGAAATTTTTGTATATGGACAGGAGCTGGGTTAGGGGCAACAGTTGCGCTCTAATTTGAGTTAACTTTGCAGGGAAGACAAGCCCTTAGTCAGGCATTTAGTCCAGGTTGTATGCAATTTAATCAAACTGTGTGCTTACATTAGGGTTTTCATTTAATGAACAAGTATTCAGTTACAAAGCCAAGCTAAGAAACTTAATTTTTCAAAACCATACTTTATTTTATTTTATTTTTTTTAAAGGCAACTAGAAGTATTTCAGAACTATATTTCTTAAGCAAAAAAGAATTCACATCTCTTTCCATTTTGCAGGGTTATTAGTATGAGAAAAAGCATTTGGCGTGTGTGTGATTTTTGCATCTGTTGTTGAGTTCCTAAACAAGTCCAGATTTAATTAAAAACAGTGACATCCATTATGGCTTAAGACACAGAATTACAAGATCACTGAACAGAAAAGCTTTCAGAAGACCCAAACATAACCAAAAGCTAGTTATGATATACTTTCCAACATGAGCAGGAGGCAATGTTTATTAAAGACAAAAAACAAATGGAAGCAGCAAGAACATACCAGCAAAGACACACTGTTCCAAGGATACCCATGCTGTAAATTCACAAAGTGTTAAAAGGTATGCACCATCTGCGCCAACTAATCCACCTTCTCATATTTATCCCAAACCCCAAGAACCATGAATTGAACTGAAGTGTTGACCACTGGGACAGCATCATATTAAAAAAGAAAGTTAAAAGATGGAAGACTGGGGTGTGCGATAGTAGGAAAGGACTCGACTGCTCTGATAAGAGGACAAAAGACAAAAGTTGAAGACTTTGGCCAAGAGATTTAATCTGTAAGCATATTAGGACTCAGACTCCCTCAGAACCCAGAGTTGCTCTATTGTGGGGTTTATTCTGCCTTTAACTGATAGTAATAGCATTTTACACCCCATGTTCAGGATAGCTTGCCCACTTAAGGGGACAAAGGTGGTGGTAGGGATAAGTTTCCTTCCTTCTAGTTTTCAAATGGATGAAGCCTGGCAAGAGTTGCCTCATCAGAAAGAGTACAACTAGTTAAAGACCTGCCAGTCAGGGAAGGAAAGGAGGAGTGCACTGCTACAGACAATAAGAGTGCTCTCCCTTATCCACCTGGACAGAGATAATACAACAGTATTACATAAGTATGTTGGACAAGAATATAGCAAGTAACCTACCTAACCTCAGTGGTATCTGCAATAAAATGTGTTTCATGCCAGAATGAGCAAAGGATAGCCACAGAGCAGGGGGCAATCCTAAGTTTTAAACATTGTTGGCAGTACTGCCAGAAGTTCCAGTGTATAAGTAGTTAGAATATTGGTGACCCTTATTGGTTTTGCTCTAACCACCATCTAAAATCAGCCACATATCAAAACGTAAAGCAAATAAAAGGGTGTGTAACAGTACCTGCGGACACCTCCTTCATCTAGTGAATACTTTAAAATGATTGTTCCCACCATACCTCCTCCTACAATTAGACCAATTTTCCTGCCCCGATGGATAATACAGGACCCTGGTGTTACAATTCCTGCTTCTTTACTTGCTGGGGAAGTGAAAGCCAGGATGACAGTTTGATTTAAAACTGCTTTTTGTTAAATCAGACTACCTATTGAAAGATTACAATCTATTACAAGTCTTAATTCAAAGGAGACAGCATTACTTGTACTTGTAACAAATGGTTGCAACTCTGGGGTAGAGAGGGAGGATTGAAAGTGTGTTATTGAGTATAATTTGAGTAACTAAACCAATCTTTGTAAAAAGTTTGATGCATGGGGGGCAAGAGATGGACTCTCTTTAGAGCACCCCAGTTCTCTTCATGAGAAGATTAGAGGTACAATGGTTTGTGTTATTGCAACATCTGCATTTGTTAAGTAATCAATTCTTTTTTCCATACACTTATGATTTTATTAAAAGGGAATTTATGGTTGACTTCCAAATTTGGCTGACAGTTTGCTGATGAGGTTCATGACCTTGGGGTTGTTCTGGTACTTGGACATGTTTGCTGGGTTCTGGGCAACATCTTGGAATGCGACCATAACTTCCGGATCCTGAAAAAGCAGAGGAAAGATGTTATTGTAGCTTTATTCCAATACAAAAAGCCTTACAACATTTCAAGTAAATTTAGCACTAGACTGACAGCTCTGGAGATTAAAGCCAAGGGTGGTGAAACTCCTTAAGTCTATCTACTTGGGTCTTGGATGAGAGACCTCTAAAGAAAAATCCAGGTGATACAGGATGTGAAGCTGGTAATTCATTAGGTAGCATGTGAGTCAGTACTGAGCTAATGCCACAACAATGTGCAAGAGATACTATATTTTGGATGAGATGAAACGGAGTCTGACTTGAAGATACTACTGACACCATGTCACTTGACATGGGTAAGGATGTCAAGTTTGACAGTATCTGAATTTTGGTGACTATGTTCTGACTGAACGTTCCCTCTGCAGTTTTATTTAGGTACACAGAATCTCACTTTCTTTGCTGAAAAGTTCTTTAAGTATGCTATTAGACAAAATAAAACTCTTAGAAGTGGGAAAAGCAAAACTCTTCCATGTTCTCAGCCTATTCAAGAGGTGTGCAGACTTTCCCAGGGCACGTCTCCCAATCTCTCCCCCCAACTTCCATCTGGTAGGGCATCAATGTGGAAGTGCAATTTAAAACTTATAGGACATTTCACAGTGCAATGATTCTACAGAACTTTCATATGCTAAACAGATTTTAGACCAAACAGTTCTGAGGGCTACCTGCATGCTCAGTTTGACATTTCAAAGTCTGCCTTAGATTTTTCCCTTACAACTGTAGGGATTTCCCTCAGATTTTCACCTCTGGGCTGAGATTGAGCACAGATTGTTTCAGCTCACGAACAGTGAGATAAAGTTATAAAAAAAAAAGAAAAAAAAAAGACAAACAAAAAACCCCAGGGAATTATTAGAAGCTACTTTGCTATTTTAACTAGTCTGTTTACTGATGAACAACAAGATTTTTATCTACACCAATTTTAGCTTCACTGCTTAGTATGGAGGAGTCATAACTAAAATGTGTGTATTTTTCTGTACTGTGAGTACAACACTGATATTTGCACTATTGGTTAAGAGGCTTTCACATTTTACTCTATGGTGTGCTTCTGAATGATCTTACTGATCATCTGGGCATGCACATATTGCAGTCTGTGTGGCCATCAATGCTATGGTTAGAAAGGCATTTCCATGATAAACCTCTTACACTTCAACCATATCTGCACTAGACAACTGAACTGTTCTTAATTGAACTAGTGAGAACACCAGCTTAAATTCAAAAGCAGGAAGTGGCAATGCCCAGATAAAGACAGTTATAAATACAAGAAGAAAATAATGCGATAGTCACTCAAATGTAGCTTCAGAAAACAAACATTAAGCAAGCCACTTTCCTCCCTTCCCCTCAACATCCATCTCAGCTGATTCTTTCAGAGACTAATAGCTCAACAGATGTTGGCTAAAATAAAGTTTATTAGAAACATATTTCAAAGGGTTGTACAGTAGACTAACAAAAGTCTTGAAAAGATGAACACAGCAACAAGTTTGTGGTTTAGAGAGAGAGTGTGGGTGTGTAAATAAGGCTATCATCACTCATTACAAAACTCAGACGAGGACAACTTCAAAGGAGACCACCCTAAACAGGGCTGGACTTCAGGAGCAATTAAAGTTTATGACTTAACAGGAAACAGCTTCTATAAACATAGACTAAACTCCTATCTAGGTGTCAATATTAAGTATTACCATTTGCTAAATGTATGCAGAGCTAGTCATTCCAGCTACTTTTCAAGTCACCTATACATTAGGGAAAGGCAGCCAAAGGCCTGCCATGTGGTACCGCTCAAAAGCCTAGGAATCTTTTCCCATTAACTTGCAGAGAGAATGACCTCAAAAAAATCAGCATGTGAAAGATGACCATCACCAGTAACTAAGGACATCAGGGCAAAGGCTTTGCCCTATTAAAGGCAGTGCACACTAGGAACTTAAGCCTTTTTCAGCAATAAGTCTACAGCACTGACAACTGTTTCATTCTGTCCACACTGGCAGTTAAGGCACTTTTATCAGAGTGAAAGACTCTTTTAGGATTGAGCCAATCTCTGAGGACTTTTTTAAAAACAGCCTTTTCTTCCAACAGTTTCCTCACTGTTGATTACACTGGAGTTGTGCCAGTGCTAAGTTGATCACTACTACGAGCATTTTTACCATTATTATATGCTTGTCCTGGGCAGAATTAAGCCACTATGGAAGAACACCCATGGCCACTGGTGCCCTGTCTAGACCAGAGCTTCCCCTGTTACTACCAGTGGAGTTACACTGGTATTAACAGGTGGAAATTTAGGGAAAAGGCTAGTTCAGACAAAGCCCTAGTATAGTCAGGGCTTCAAAATGCCACTAACAAAAATCTGAAACCATGTTAGCAGTTTTCTAGCAAGAACAAGGGTTTAAAAGACTCCTCTAGAAGGAAAAAGTCCTAAAAAGTTCCACACTGTAAAGCCGGTCTACCAGTGGTGTCAATTCAGATATTTCTTGCCTGGGGAGGGGGGGGGACACAAATCCCTCCCCGCCATCCCAGGCAACAGCCCTGTTCATCTCCCCCTCGGAAGAACCCCAGATCTTCCTGAGCCGGGAAGTCTTCAATCTCTCTTATGCACATAGTGCATGAGCCGGTGCTGCCAGGAGTTGTGGACTCCCCACAGTTCTGCCATACAGGGACAGAATCCTTACGCACCAGGTTGCAACACCATTTGGCTCAGCTACCCCCATCTGGATGGAGGGGCAGCTGGGCCAAATTTGAGTGGCACTGTGATCCCATGCATCAGGTCACTATGCCACTCACTGATCTGGCCCAGTCACACTGTCTGTATGAATGGTGGCTGGGACAAATTTCAGTGGCATTACAACCAGAACACTGCTCTGGCAGCAGCCATACTGATTTATTACAGGACCACTGCTTAAGCGTGGTTGAGCCATGCTCCCTCCCTGACTCCTCATGATCAATGGAACACTAGTAAATCCTCCCTCCACCCTGAAGTGTCACCACTACTGTCTACATTAAACAAAGAATGCTGTCCACATTACATATTTTTGCAATAGTTTAGAAGAAAGATCAACACTGGTAGAATCTCAGAACTTATACCAAGTGCGTCCAGGCTCTAAAATGCACTATCATTAACACCAGCACAGCTGTTGAGAACAGAGCTTCTATGTGATTTCAAAGCACTGGTTGGCAGGCTGAATTATGACAAGTAGATGAACCAGTGAAGCTGAAATTCTTGTATCTCATGTAAAGCTGTGTCAATAACGGATTTTTTGGTTTGCTGGCCATTAAAAAGAAAACAAAAAAAATGTTTTTGAGTTGACCTGAAACAAAAGTTTCTCAGCAAGCCAAGAAGTTGAAATTTTTTTTTGTTTCAGATCAAACTAAACCAAATCTTTTTATTCAAGATTCTTTTAAAAAAATTTTAAAAGGACAATGAAGCAAGTTTTTAAACAAAGTAGTTTTGAATCAGAAAATTGAAATGTTTCATATTTCCAAAATATCAAAATGAAATGTTTTAATTTTTAATATTTGAGTTTATTTGGTTTTTCGAACACTACAAATTTGACGAATTTATTAAACTTTTTGGTTGACACAAAGCTGAATTTTTTGGCAAAGAAAGTTTTGACCTAAAAAATTTCTTCCAGTATTATTCATGCATGCCCTGGAAGCCATTACTGCAGATCTCACCAGTTCAGGTAAAGATTTGCTCCCAGGTATTGCTATCATTAAAATTAATGATGCCTGCATGGGACAAAAGCATTGTACACATTTTGCAAGCTTAAGACATTCCAAACAATGATTTCTTGCTATGCTTTTGCTTAGCATAGAAGGCTTCAAAACAGCTATGAAAAGCTGTTTCAGCAGGTCAGTGTGCCCAGGGTACTAAGTGTTTCACATCTGAAAGCCATCCAGGACTAAAGCCCAATTTACTTGTTTAAACAAGAAAATCAATAAGACACCTTTATAGCTGTCCATGTAGACTTTTCAGAGTCTCTCAGTTTTGTTTCAGCCCTACCCATAATTTTTCTTCAACAACTGCCAACAGATTTGCCCTAGGGCCCGCTAGTGGAATGCTTCTCCTCTGAACTCCAACCCCATAACTGGTTTAACAGGGTATGGAATGTTCTTAGCATGGGAAAAATTGGCTTTCATATATGGTAATATGGAATTTGCCAGATCAGTTCATCCAGCCCAGTGTTCTGCCTTTCAATTAGCCCTATGACCTCACTCCTGTCCCTGTTTTATCTTTAGTTGTCCTCCGTACTCACTTGGAATCCCAGACCTGTGGATACTCCCCTTAGGCTGGGGGGAGGTCCTTTAGTAGAGGGCGGGCTTCCGCCCGCTCACTTCCTGGAGCCCAATAGGAACAACAAAATTTATCCATACACATTCAAGAGACAACAAGCCTTCCCATTCACAGTAGGATCAGATCTAGTAGAAGTAGTGTAATGAGAGTCCCACAAAACCATGCAAAAAGAGAGGGAGAAAATAGCTCCAAAATGCTAGCGTGCATGCTGTATTGTACAATTCTAGTTTTGTCTAGAATGTCTTGCGGCAGTGGAAGGTCAGGAGTATTAATTAGCCACAACCAGCTAGAAAAATAACCTATATGTTCATCCCACAAAGAGTGATGCCACCCACACTGTTAGAGAGGGTTTCACTAACTGCTTGGATAAGAAAACGATTTTTCCTCCCCCTGTAAGTGACAAGAGAACATATGTTGTGTCCTCATTTTGCATGTTTATGTTTTATCACTGCAAGTCCTCACCTGCATGGCTGCAAGAACCTCTGGGTCACTGAGAATTTCATTGAGACCAGGCATCCCTGCCATGCCTGGCATACCTCCAGGCATACCTCCAGGAAACCCACCTGCAAAAAGAAAAGACAAGAATACACAAAGGAAAAAGTTCAGTCATCTATATACAAGCACATGTACATAGCCCAGGACAGCCGGTCTTTTACCAGTCCCAGCCAAGAAGGTGAACAAACAGGTCTTCCACAAGGCTACTGTTGTTCCATCAACTAGAAAGTAGAGGCTTCATCACCTTCTCTTCCTGTGAATATATGCATCTCATTTCAGCCATATTTTTGGGATCTAAGGCAATAAGAGGCTCATAACAAAGGCTGCAGTTATTTCGGGTTAACTCACCAAACAAGGTAAAGCCTTCCCCACTCCTAGTTGGGTAAGCAATACATCATTTTTAATATTCTTCTCACACACAACTCTCTTCAACCCAACGATCTTCACTGTTGAGCTCTGAATCCCCTCACCTTTATTTACTACACACCATGAGTCACACTCAGTAGTTGGTAGGAAGAGTCCCTCTCCCTTTTATCCCTCCAAAATTAAAGCCTTCTCAAGTTCCTGCTCTCACAGCCTTGTCCTTTCGCTGAAGGATATCAAGAATAAATGAAAGCTATGGCCCTGCCTCACATGGAAAAGTCAACCTCCTTCTGCACCTAACTGATTATGATTCCCAAAAAATGAGGTACCTGGAAAGCCACCAAACTGAGCTCCTCCTGCCTGTTGCCGAGCTTCTTCCTCCTGCAAATGAAAGCACATTATTCCAGAAAGAGCAGTGAAATGGAAGATAGCCTCCTACTACCCAAGTGGCCTTTTGGGGAAAAAACAGCATCAGCTAGATTCTAGACACTGAAGAGCAGGGGTAGTCAATAGGCAGGACTGCAGAATGGACCTCAAAATCTTTTATTTACTCTTTTTTTTTTTTAAATGTTCTCTGGAGTCTGGACCTTGACTATGCCTTGACCAAGAAATTTTGACCTAGCAAAAAAATAACTGACTACTCCTGCTTAAGAGACTAGTGATGAGGGTCACAAGTATCTACATACAACAGAAGAGAGAGGAAAACCAGATGGCAAGGTGGGGAGGAAGGTACACAAGAAATGAGAGAGGGGGGGGGGGAAGGGAGGGGGAAAATCAGAATCATGTTCAGCAAAAAACCTTTGTGCTGAGATTCAACATACTGCAGCTCAGCTGTGAATACAGGCAATTCATATGCTTTAGTTACTGTTAAAAGTTAATTTTTAAAGAAAACCTTTGCACTATTGTGTGGTCAAAAAAGAAGTGAAAAGTTAAGCAGTGGTGAAACTGGTAACTGGATATTCCAGATTCACTAGAATCTGAGGATGCAGAATCCACCTCTGATTTTACTTCTCAGCTAGTCAAGTAACCAAGACACACAGCACCTAGCACAACTGGGTCCTGGTCCATGATTAAGACTCCTAGAGGTGTATTTGTATTACGATAATGCCTACCTCGATATAACGCTGTCCTCGGGAGCCAAAAAATCTTACCGCATTATAGGTGAAACTGTGTTATAATCGAACTTGCTTTGATCCACTGGAGTGTGCAGCCCCCCCCGGAGCGCTGCTTTACCACGTTATATCCGAATTTGTATTATATTGGGGTTGCGTTATATTGAGGTAGAGGTGTACTATAATTCCATTTTTAAAAATATACACATGAAAGGGGTTGCATACAATAGAATTTCTACCAAAAAAGTTAACCTTGCACTACTCCCAAGATTATGCAGCGCTTTTTAAAAAATGGTTTTGCATCAAAAGCTCACCCTCTGTGCTCTCTCATGTTCCTCTCGGGCCTTCTTTACTCTTTCCAGCCTTTCCTTGATTTCTTTTTCTTCACGCTTTCGCTCATACTTCCTGCGATGTTCAGCAATCTTCTGAGCCTGAGGCAGGAAGAAACAGTGAGTATTCTTGTGCATTTCCAATAGACTCATCATATGGATGTTTTCCTTTGAGATACATCATAAATTTAGCCACTGAACTAGTTTCAGTGAGTTTTTAAAACATGTATTGAGGACTTCATCACATAGCATTAACTGACTTTAGAGATTACATTTACCACATATACCTTACAAATACTGTCAGCAGTATTGGGGCGTAACAACATGACTGGACTTCCCCAACATACTCCCTTTTTACATGAAGCTCTGGGATTTACCATTCCCCTTATCATATCATCCACATCACAGAGCTCTCCAACCTAATACCTTTGGCCAGCAAGAACAGGCAGAGAAAAGCCTGGACTCTTCCACAGTCAGTCAATACCAGTTGTTTGCCATACAAAGAGGGAACTTTCACAAGAACAATACAAAGAACATTTTTGTTGCTTCAAAAAAAACAAAAACAAAAAAAACAACACACCACTGCTGTGCATGCAAAATTTAACAATTAGGGCAAAAGATCACTTCCTGATTCTACTTTTGTAAAACGTTGGGCTTTGTCTTCTAGAGTGTCTTTATATGTAAAATACTTACATGTAAGTTCCTTATTAAACCAGAGCTTCCCTGAACTCAAGCAGAGAAGGAGAGGTGGAAAAGAAGTTGTTTCTCACAAGTGGCTTGTTCTCCAATTGTATTTCCTCTACAGAGTCCCACTGCAGAAGACTACCTACCAGTGATCTCCTTAAGGAAGCGAGCCAAGTGAGAACCCCCACAAGTGGAAAATAACTGAAGCACTGCCCTCCTGAAACCAGGTTCTGCTTTCGATAGCGTTGGGAAAATGGTTCATGTCTCAAGTCACTGAATTCCACATAGCCACCCTACAGATTTCAGATATTGGCATGTATCTATAATTTGCTTGAGGCTCTCATTCCTCTGGCCGAAAGCTCACACCCTGAGACTCACGCACAAGAACACTACCTAGTGCATACATGACTGGATATACCCTCTTATAGTTTTAGAAAGCCTTTGAATTGAGATGGCTTGACCCTTATCTTTCTCTCTAGAGGCCACACATGGTCAGCCTTTCTACACAGCTTAGTTTTAAGTAGTAAACATCCCCTCAGAATCCAGAGTACACAGCCTTGCCTCTCCAGGGGTTTCTGGGGCTTTGACAAATATACAGGCAGTAATATATTGATGTGGAATATGGGAATACGTGTTTGCTATTGAGGTCTGCAACTCCTATACTCTCCTGCCATGGTAATGACCACTAAAAACAAGGGATAAGTTTTCAGCAGAACCTAAGTTTCATTTTCAAAAATGACAGACACTTAGAGCCTAAATCTCGCACCTTCAGCCAGAAGTATTACTGAATGCAAGAATCCATGGGCTCAAAAGGGCCTTTTCATGAATCTAGCAAATACCAAATTAGAGTCTGAAAGATCAATAGTCTTTTAGATGGGAGAGTATAAATTTGTAAAATGTTTTAAAAGTCTTAGGATTGACAGACGTGGTCTCTTTCACAGAGACAAAGTAAGCAGATCACCAGACAGGGCCCCGGGCTGCTGACATCCCCACTCCTGAAGCAGCAGTGGCAGGACCCTGCCCCTTGACCCACAAGCAGCAGCAGCACCCCAAAGCCCCCCAGATTTAGTCACAGGTATTTATAGCACAAGTCATGGACAGGTCACAGGCTGTAATTTTTTGTTTATTGCCTGTGACCTGTCCATGACTTGTACTAAAAATACCTGTGATTAAATCATAGCCTTAATCATAACCATGTTACCTGTAGGAATCTATATCCATTACCCTTCAAACTCTGGAAGTAAAGATTTATGAAAGAGTCTGATGGCTCCCAGTTTGAGGAAGAGCATGTGGAGTTTCATTCCTGAGGCTTCCACACACTATGGTAAGTCTGAGGAGTGCTTTTAGGATCTCTATTGAGACAAGTCAACCAAGACTACCATCTGATTAATCATCCAATTAAACCCTTGAAGATACTCTTTGGCAATATTTGCTCACAGCAGAGTACTAGACTTTCTGAAGTGGAAACACTCACGTCCAGTGGTAGTTTGGTTTTTACACCAGATTCAGCCACCCTTGCAAGGGCTGTGCACCTGAAGCCTTGCAGAGTTGGAGACAAAAGTGCAGTAGACATCAGGCTCAACACTCAGATAATTTAACTGGCTCTTCTAATCTAGACTTTGCTACTGCCACTCTCTGGATGAGTTCCTGGACCATTTCCCAAGGCAGTCAAGTTAGAGTTCTTGCAGAATCTAAGGGGGTCTTCTGTGAAGACTAGCCCTTGAGCTGTAGCCAAGATATATTCAGTTTACTGTAGAGATCTGAAGAAGCAGCAAGGCAAAGCACGGTAACTCTTGCCTTGCAGGAAAGACTGATCTTTTAGCTGTCAGCCAGATATGGACACACCTAAGGCCCCCCATACAAATTAACTGTAAACACTGCCAAGCATTTGGTGAATACCGTTAGGGGTGCTGCCAGTCCAAAAAGTAGAACCTTATATTAGTTATTGTCAAAGATACTTCCTGTGCTTTTGCCTTATCAAGGCGTGGAAGTGGAAGTCTTCAGAGCTATGGTTCAATACCTGTCCTGAAGACTGAGAGGATTATGCTCCCCAGAAGAGACGGGTAGAATTTTGTTTTCCTTAAGTAATTTTTTCAATTTGCAGAAGTCTGGAACGGAGCCTTTCCCAATATGGTTGCCAAACCTCCTTTTGCAGCAGTTTCTGAGAAGGATGCTTGAAAAAGTAAAGTGAGTTGAGATGTGGTATGGCTTATAACTGGAAGGAATACTCATTTATGGGATCTAGGACCCACTGATCCAGAGAAACACTTCACCATGCCTAAAAAATACTGGGACAAAGACCCAAATGGAGAGGCAGGAGAAGAGAAGATGATCTGATTTTTTTGGAACTGGTTCAAGATCCTCCACCACATCCTTGCTTTTGAAATGCAACATATGTTAATGAGGTAGTCAAGGGAAAGAAAGAAGATCTTTGCCTCCCAACGGGTATGGAGAGATTCATAGACTGCCTGGGTCTGTATTGGAGACCAATCCAGAAGCCGTCTGTTGAAATTCCTTTCTGAGGAACCTAGAAGACGACTTTATGAGGAACAGATTGACCCAGCCCCAAAGATCTGGCCATAGATCTCCTGGTTTATAATTTTTAAGGCTTCCTCGGTCTTAAAACAGAAAAATGGTCAGCTCCTTTCAAAGAGTAAATCTATTATTTTGGTCTGAGTCACTAAGAGACCTGAATTTCTGAACCAAGAGAGTGTCTTGAGAAACAGCTGTGGACAAAAGCCTGTCAGTTGTATTCAATGTATCTTAAGAAGCCCTTAATTATTAGAGGCTTCTTAGCATTCAAAACCCTATAGTAACTCCTGCTTTTTGCCTTAGGGGATGATTTAGGCTAATAAGACCATCCCAGGCTATAAGCTATGTCAGGCCACATAACCAGAGGCCCGCAGAATCAAGATGGAGAAGAAATAAGCCTTCATGCCAAATGTATTACGTTCTGGATTTTTTGTTCTTAGGGTAAATTTTACTTTTTCAGCTTTTAATTGATCACTTCTGTCTCAACTAAATCTAAAAGTACAACTCAGCCCTTCCTCACAACATGACACGGGAACCTTATTTCCTGTAAAGTGAACCTCACAGGCAGGGTGGCTCCAGACCTACCTGACCAATTTTAACAGACACTTTTAGTTTCCTGGGCACAACCACTACCATGTCCTGAAATCACTTGAGACCAGGAGAAAGCATTTGAGACAGCCTCACCTAGGGAACGACGTAGAAAGGAGGGTATTGAATCACTGATTACCCTACACACCAGGCAGAACCAGTATAGAAGGCAGTAAAGTAGTAAAGAAAAGAAGGCAGATGGCAAAGGATCATGTGGGAAGCCTTCTCTGGAATATCACAGCTACCACTTTTCAAAAGAGCATTGATGAAGGAAGACCATCATAATGCCAAAGTGCCAACTTCCCCTCACACCCTCCACATGAATGAAAGCAAATTAGCTAAGTCTGAAGTTGCCCAAGCTGACATTTGAAGCGCCAAGAATGTTCCTATGCCTGCACTAGCTTCTCCTTGAGGTGGAGCAGTTGTAGAATGGCAAGGAACCTTTGTAACAAGAGAGAAGTAGTCCATGTCACTGAGCTTAGGTCTGGAAAGAACCATGCCTAGCAAGGATGATAGCACCAGCTTGCTTCATCAACAGTCTCACCTGAACCAACCCAGCAGACCTAAGGGAGAGTAGTTAGTGCAAAACCCCCTTCCACATCAGAGCCTTCAAAAGATGCTTTTGGCAGACCAATCCAATTGGTGTCTTGATGCAAACAAGCCCAGATCTGAAGAGGTCCTATCCTTCCTTAGGATCAAGGAAAGCCAACTGCCTCACACTTAGCTAAATTTGACAATGAGATCCGTGGAGCACTGCTGTCTTACCAGAACTGGTCTCGGCACCACCGGCACTGTAAGAGGTGCTTTCCTTTGCCCCAATTTAAGAACTCAAAGCCAAAGAAACTGCCTTCTTGGTTCCTATGGCTTAACGGGCACCTTTATTAGAGAATGACCCCTTTCAGCCTGGGATTTAGCACAGACCTCTATTCCAAGGATGGCCCACCAGACACTACTTATACCTGGGGAGACTTTTTTGGAAAGTTCTCACACTCGAGCTACCAGCCCCTCTTGCATAAGCAGATTCTGAAGCAGAGATGTCAGGACCTTTTTGGATAAAGCCTTGTAGACATTCCAGCATTTGGCAGTGTCCCTCTCTGAGGCATTTCATGTCTATCTGAAGCAAGGAACAGTGTGCAGGGTCAGAGGAACCTACCCTACAGGATTCCTAAGTGGCTCCGTGATCTTGAGCAAGACCCAAGGCAACTAAAATGTTAAAAAACACTTGATCCTGTTCCATATCTATTAAAACAGCACATGAACTATTTACCACTATGTAAGAATAACAAAAGAGAAAGGGATAGACTGGTCACAGAACCAACCTAACAGGTGAATGAAAAGAAACAGAGGAACCATTAGACAAGATATTTATACCATTAATTTATGCAATGTCTAACTTGGAGAAATATTACACACCTTCCAACTGTTAACTACTGCTCACATGGCTCAGCATGGGATGTCTGCAGTGGTGTTCTGTAGAGGCAAATTCATAAAGGAGAATGACAGCTGCTTTTAAGGAAAGCTATGCTGCCCCCCAGTGGTAGAGTAGTGGAAGAAATTTACTATAGAAATCACAGGTTGAGAACATTGCTTCTGCATATTCACACTATGAGAGGAGTCCTCAGTGTCTCTGAGCCTCAGGAACTTTCTGGAATGCAGTATCCATTGCAGTTATTGTGTGTCTTCCATTCTGAATACTCAGAGCTGGGGTTACAAAGGGATACATGACCCCAACTGTCTCAGCTCCTTCTGTTAAACTCAGATTATAACTAGAAATAACAAGAGGGAACGGGGCAGGTAATTATAAATATGCAGAAGCACCACACTCAAAGATCCAGTTAACCACAACTGGAAATGGAAAGAAAAATCAACGCAGTTTAAGCCACAGAGTTGTTTTATAACCTCATCTCTGAATGTCTGATACTGCAAGAGCACTTATGTATCCCCGAAGGAAAATGTCTGCAGCCTTCAGAAGCTTCCAGAAGTCTCTCTAACAAGCAAGAATAGATAGAAGCCAATTTATTCCATCATCCCACCCCACTTACTCTTGGCTGCACCTCCTTCAGCATGGCACTAGCCTCTTCATCATAATCCAGTTTACATGCCAATGCAAGGTCATGTGCTGCCTCCTCCCAGTGACCCAGGAGTCTGGAATTGAAGACAGCAATATGGGATTAGTAGCGCTCTCTCTTCCCATCCTTCAATTCGCAACAGACAAGATGGTAGTCAGTGTCCCTTTACCTGGATCCACACGAACCTTTTATAAATGGACACACAAATGAGCAACTGAATGGTTACAGAAAAGTCTAACTTGGTAATTACTGTAGGTCATGGAAAAAGAGCCCCAAGAGCATGAAGCCCTTAGGGGATACTTCCCTGCTGCTTTATACTCCTACAACCCAACTACCACTTTTGCTGGCAGAGAAGCCAAATGAGTGCTGTGAAGCCAATTAGTGCCATTCCTCTGAACAGCAGAAAAGAGGTTGCTGTTATGAAAAACAAGGTACTCCCTACCCAAAGTGGCAAGGTGTACCTCAGTAACAGGTATTGCATAGTCAATTACAATTTTAAAGTGACTAATAGTATCTATTACCAAAGAGTTTGTTACTTCCGTAGGCTGAGCTGTACACCCAGCCAGGCACCTCGTCCGCTCATTCTGGTCAGAACACCTTGTTGATTTTGGCAAGTCAGAAATCCAAAAAAGCTTGCTTTTCCAGTGTTCACCAAGATCAATATGGTAATGACCAAAGTGGGGAGAGGGGCCTAATGGGCCCAGCTTGAGGGGCTTTCAGCAGCCTGATTTCCACTAAAATCAGGCCCACGTAGTGTCCATTTGGTGGTGCAGGCAGAAGCAGCTCCCTAACCACTATTTTCTAGCCCCGAGACCACTGCCTCACCACTATATCATGAGTAACCAAATGGTGATTTTAGTAGAAGTCAGGCTTTTTCAATTTCCCCCAAAATTAATATGGTTCTGCCCATTGATACACAGAGAATTTCCTATAAATTTTGGAATTGATCAGATGCAGTTTTTAAAAGTTATCACATTACATACAGAGAGAAAAAGATAGACATGCCAGTTTGAGTGCAGAGTCTTGCTTCACTTGGTCAATGAGCGTTGAGCCTCATTTTGCTTGGCCAGTTATATTAAGGATAATAGCATCTGACTCTTACACTGCACTTTTTGCCTATAGATCTTAAAGTGCTACATAAAGGAGACAAATATCATCCCCATTTTATGGATGGTGAAAATGGAAGGAAAGGTGCAATGACTTAACTAGCAGGCTAGTGGCACAGCCAGGAATAGAATCATAAAGCATGGACTTTCCCCTACTCTATCAGGCCCTCTAACACTACTTCAGGGTGTATTAGAGTCAACCACACCAAGGAAAGTTTTAATATCATTCTGATATGTTAAGCTGAGAGCCTCCATGGTCTGGTAAGTAGTTCTCAAGTTAAAACATTGCAGATTGTGATCTGACCAGATCTCATAATTTAGCACAGGGTGCATTGGTAATGAACCAATGCCCCAACATGATTCAAGGGAACACTGGAATCATGAGGTTGCTAGAGGTGCAATTTTTAGGATGATGAAAACTTTGGTCCTGATTTCCAAAAATCCTTAAAGATACTATAGTACACTGTCTCAAGAGCAGAGTTCCTGAATGTTCACTAAATGAGAATACATATTAGACATTTTCAAAGTCCTTTAGAAAACGTTGCTAATATTTCATTACCAGTTCTGCGAATAGGATTGTTATCCTAGTGATGGTCTGCTATCTTAAGCTGATACCACCCATCATGGACCCTGTTAAGGGATGTATGTAGAAAAAATAAGCTTGCCCAAAAAAAAAAAAGCAGCAAAAATTGATTTTCAATGTTGTTTAAGTAGCTTTTTTACTAACAGTTTAGTTTGTTCCTCCTTAGCTGTTATATGCCTCCAAAACAAGTTTAAAAACTTTAGATCATCATTCTTGATGTGTGGGTTCGGAGAGAGGTATAAGACAGTTAACCAAGACAACACCATAGAACGTAAATACAGAATTTACTAAACTTTGCTTAAAAAGTCCAATTTTCACTACTTTAATAGCAAAACTCATTCTATCCTATTCATAAGAAGGATGTCAAAAACACCTACCCATTTAATTGTTAATTCCTTATTACATTTAATACTTTATTACAAAAAGTAAATTAATTTACAAAAATTATAGTATTTCTTTACAGGTTTTTGGACATTTTAGATAGGAGCTTTCACTACTAGTCCTAAACAATTTACTTTTACCAGTATAAAGTGTGTTGGGATTCTTTGGCATGAAAGACTAGCAAAATTCAAGTTATACCAGTTCACAATTCCAAACCACACAAATAAAAATCATAGCCCTACAGTTAAGAATGTTCAATGACCAATCAGAAGATTTTGGTGATGGCTAATAAAAGGATATTTAGTACGAGAAATGTTTACCCTCTCATTAAATCATCTCCTCCTTCCCACAAAACATCAGATAGATGAACAATTCACAAGCCATAATGGATTAGGGTAGAAAAAGAACAAAAATTGTCTCCCTCACTAATGAGCGAAGGGGGAGGTGAAACATGGCTGCAATTCTTTACCTGTGAGCTTTCCCTCGCCACTTGTAGGTCTGTGCTGAATCTGGGTTTATTTGAATGGCTCTGTCACAGTCTCTAATGGCAGCATTTGGCTTCTGTAGTTTCACAAAGACACTGACAAGAAGGACAAGATTTACTATACATATTTAAAAACCAATCTCCATCCAATGTTTTCTATTGCCAACTCTCACAGGCAAGAAAACTAAAAGGCATTGTAGCGAGGTGGTGTGGTTCCCCGCCGCCCCGGAGAGGGAAGAGCCTCTCCGGACACCAAAGTGGGTAGAGCCAGTGAATCCTGTGCCCATCCCCAGAGGTCAAGGTGCAGGACAGGAAGTATAAAAGCCCAACCCCAGAGCTCACTAGAACAGCCGCCGGAGATGCTGGATGCCTGTGGCCTAGCTCCCTGGTTGGAAGACCCCAGCAATTGCGGCTGACCAGAAGACTGGCCGGACCGCGACGACCAGAGCCTAGAGGAGCTGCCAAGCCTACCCCTCGAGGAGCCCATGGTGCTTGACCCTTTGGAGGACACAGTCTGGACCAAGGTACCTCTAGAGGGGGAGTTAGGAAGTAGCTCAGGGGCAGTCTACCCTAGTCTGGCTGCAGCACTGCCAGAGCCTGTGTCAGTGTGTTGCGGCCAAGATCCTCCCTGACACAGCAGCAGGCCTTCTGCTGCTGCTAGGGCCCAGGGCTGGAACGCAGTAGAGTGGGTGGCAGTCTCCCCCTCTCCCAGGCCCTTCGGAGCCAGAAGTCTGGACTTGCAGTTTACCTGTTTGCTCAGCACTTGCCTGAGGCATTGACTCTTTGCTGCCCCCCCGGCCCTGACCCAGGGCCTGGGCCTGCTCATCATATAACAGTTGCTCTGCTCCTGTCTGAGGACCTGAGCCCGTGACTCACTACTGCTTGTGGACCATGTGTGAATAACTTATGTTTGCCTCTACTGTTGCCATGGCATGAGACCCCCATGGCCAGGCAAATTCCCCGTCACAACAGGAAGTAGCGAGGCGGTATGGTTCCCTGCCGCCCCAGAGACGGACGAGGCCTGGCCAAACTCTCTGCAGGCATGTATTTAAAGAATTCTAAAGACAAAAGATTTTGCACTGGTGAGAGTTCGGTCTTGGTTACTGAAGTCTGCCATGTAGCCTCTGGACAGGTGGATCATGAGCACGGATATAGAGGTGTACAAAGGTGATTTTCTGAGGTACAGGAGACTGGGTGCACAGAAGCCTGATCATTGAGGCTATGTCTATCTAAAACCTTCTGTCGGGAGGTACACTTTTCTGTCAGGTTTTACCTTACAGCAGGAAAAAAAAGTTCACATGCCACTACTGACACAATGGTTAATACACATCTTTTGACAGAAAGTATTCTTCATCTTCTACCCACCACAGGTCTGCCCCCCACGTTGTAGAACCCCACCCACAACATTAAAAAAAAATACAAAAACTTCATTGAGTAGTTAGGGTTGATACATCCACCATACCAGACAAAACCACCAGCGTTTTATGTTGTGTGGTCTACAACATATTATAATGGCAAGACGTGCTGATGAATGGAGGGTATGTACTGTTAAGTAATTTAACTTCTAATTTATTGGTTTTGTATAGCAATCTCAACCATTTCACAACAAAGGGCCACACATATAGCTGTACACATGCATGCAGAATAATGCTCAATTGGCCAGAACAGAAAGTGGAGGTTAGCTGGACTGGATGACCCAGGAAGTAATTTCCATATCTAGGTGAGAAAAAAAATCTAAACAAAGTTAATTGCAGATGGTCTTCTTGCTAACTATAACAACGCAAGAAACTTTAGATTTTCCTTATAAGTAGGGCGATACCGAATTCACAGTCCATTTTGGTCAATTTCATAGTCACAGGATTTTAAAAAATAGTAAACTTCATAATTTCAGCTATTTAAATCTGAAATTTCAGTGTTGTAATTGTAGGGATCCTGACACCCCCCCCCAAAAAGAGTTGTGGGGGGGGGGGTTCACAAGGGAGGGTAGGGCTTGAGTTACTGCTACCCTTACTTCTACACTGCTGCTGGTGGCTGCTGGCAGGGAGCCCAGCTCTGAAGGTAGAGTCACCACAAGCAGCAGCGCAGAAAAATGGCATGGTATGGCAATGCTACCTTTACCTCCATGCTGCTGCTGGCAAGGCACTGTCTTCAGGGCTGGGTGTTTGGCCAATAGCCGCCGCTCTCCAGCCACCCAGCTCTGAAGGTAACACAGAAGTAAGGGTGGCAATACAGCAACCCCCCAAAATAACCTTGTGACAGAGACTGAACAATGTAATAGACTGTCTCTATCACATCTGACTTGCAGTCCAATAATTCCCAAGAATTAAGTGAAACTAAAAGCTATTTTGCTTTTTTCCCCCAATCTTTACACAGATTCAGAATGTCCTTTCCTCCTTAAACCTCCCCCTAAATTATATACGAGCTGGAATCTCAGCATTCCAGTCCACCATGGCCCCTTTAAAGAGATTAGGTTACGTGTAGGAAAACAAATCACTGGTCTATATATCACTCACCTGGCCCGCTTAGCATACAAGATGGCTAAATGAGGATTCAACTTGATTGCTTCAGTGAACAAGTTAATGGCTTTCTGAAGTTCACCTGAAAGGCAAGTACCAGTAAAGCTTCAATTACCCCGTAGTGAGACAGAATCCAGATTTCCATCATCTACTGGGTGTTGTGTACCATCAACATAAGAAGAAAGTCACAATTCTGTCTTAAAGTTTACCAGTATTGTTGAAAACCAACACCACCCAAAATTACTATAAGATAATCTATTTCAATGTACTTCGCACATCTGACTTTTTTTTTTTTGACTAGTCATTTATGCAGTTTCCCCTTTTATTTATGTGGGTCTTCCACACAGCAACAGGGGAAAGAAAAACACTTCCAAATCGGAAGTGCACTGATAAAACAAAACATGCACAGGAACTCATGGACAGAGGTACTACCAAAACCAACTTGAAATTTCATCAATTTAAAAATAAAAGTTAAATATGTCCATTTACAATTCCCTATAGAAAATATAGAGGCAGATATTATGGACCAAAATAAATAATACCTAGAAAGACAGCCCAAATGTACTTTTAACCACTATTAAAATGGAGTATTTTAAATTTAATGTGTTTTTAGTAAGAAAAAATACCTCCTAAAATACTTTTCCTTATCTTCAAAGGGTCCCTTTAAATAAGACTATTTGCATGCACGGCAACACTGAGATTAGCAACAAAAACATTCCAAAACAGTGGAAGGCAGCAGAACAAGGAAATCATGAAGACATCAAGATATAGAGCTAAAGCATGTGGACTGCCTTGGACATAACACATGCTGCTGTTAAAACAGACTTGGGCAAGATGGACACGTTTTTTAAAATGGATATTCCATAGAGCCACCTCAGGTTCCCCATCAGTACACAACCAGGCTGCAGAAACAGTGTTCTATTCATCAGTCTGATGAGTGGCAATCTTACCAGTGTTTAGGAGCTTTGTTCTCTGCTGGTTCTCCTCCATCTCTTCTTTTCCTGGGCAATTCCTTTATTTATTTATTTAACCAAGGTGTTTCAGAACACAATTTATACAGAATCTTATATACAAAATGAAGTTGTGTTGTGCCAGGATACCAATGAGGGAGTGGAGGGTGTAAAACACCAAGCTTTGGCAGGCAAGAAGAGTGGCATCCATAACCAAAAAGCAGGGTGTGCAGACCAGGGCTCTCCCATTGAACTTCAGTATTACCATGCTTCTAGGCATCTCTTGTTAAGACAAATTATATCTGGAACTCAATACAGGGAATGAATTCCACCAGCAGAAGCTTTTAAACAGTCCACTCCCTAGCCCCACTCCTTCCTGCAGACTGGAAGAATTCCAGGATGCTTTAAGTCAGATTTTTAACAGACTTGTAAGTGAAAGCACTGGCCACAACAGCAGATAACAGCTACACCCTCCAAGGTATGTGCTAAGGTACAGAACCCCTCACCTTCACCTAGGGCATGAATGCCCTCCATCTTCTTCTCATCGGCCTCATCCATCATCTCTTCAGTTACCTATGAAACAAAGTCGAGATCAAAAGCAGCAGACTTAGATGGGGGTCAGGAAAGGGAACTAATGTTCTCCAACTCTAGGATTCTGCCTAATTTGAGCTAAAGACTCAGTTAAACAAGCAGAGACTCTCAAGTGTATTTAAGTTCAATTTAAAAAAGGAAGGGAGGAGAGCAGCACACTGCTCATAAGGAATAGAAGGACACCCAAATATTATTTTTCATTTGTTAGTGAGAGATTTCTATATTTAGTTTTCAATCAGATATTTTAAAAATTTGTAGTTGCTCATTTTTATGTCCAGCCATGATTCTCAAAGTTAATGGGAGTTTTGCTACTGTCTCTGATGGAAGCAGACTTTTAGTTAGGAGAGATCTTAATTTTCGATTGATGAGTTTCCTGTTCAGAAGAAGGGAAGGGTAGGGGTGGGAGTGGGGAGAAGAGGGAGAACTGAAGGCATTAAAAGCAATGACTGGCTGTCTAACCAATATGTTTCCTTTGAGTTTAATTCCCCACCCCCCAAAAAACAAAAACAAAAAACCCAAAACCCATAAATCAAAACAAACCACCACCAAAAAACTATACAGAAGCAGCAACTCCTCCAATGCAATGGAAGTTGAAGATGTTGTCTTTACCTCCACATTTTCATCTCCCATTTCTTGAGGATCATCCTCGTCTGGTTCAATCACTCCCTCATTGTCAATTTCTGCAAAGACAAAAGTTAAAGATTTGAACACTAATGTGGAAAATTAAATTCTTCCACCTACAAATACAATAGATAGTGCTACATTCATGTTCAAATTGATGAATAGTTGCAGTAACAACAGTTACTTCCTCACCCAAGTCACTCTCCTCACTCTCAGGCTCTGGTGGCTTAACTGGCTCCTCTGACTGCTTCTCTGTTTTGTCCTAATAAAGGGAGAACAGAAATACGTAGGTATGTGTCATCTATGGTCAAGTACTCCATTTCCAGGTCAACAATCCCAAGGCATCAGAAAACTGCACTACAAAGTCTTCAGCAGCTAAAGGATATCCCACATATGGCTAAGGAGTTTTATTTATAGTTTTAAAAGTATGACATAAAACCCCTTCTCCTTACTTTCCTGCACTGATGCCAACTTCTGACCCATAAACTGCTGTTTGTCAGACTTTCCTTCAGGGTTCATGCTTTAACTTTGAAGTAAGTTGGCATATCATCCACATCACTAAAGCCAACATTACCATGAACACTATTTTGCCCCTTACTTCCCGTCTCAGCAGAACCAAGGTTTGAATGAACCACAGAAACTGGATTTCCCTTGCCCACATATGTGTTAATTTGAGATCAGAGATCCTCTTTGCATAGTATCTAAGAAACAGCTTTTCCTATCCATCCATACAGCTAAAACTCAGCTTGTGTCTCAATTACTGCAGCACCCTTTTCTATGCCCTTGACAACATAATCATGCTCCACTCATATCCATTCAGAATGCTGATGCAGAGATAATTTTCTTAATCTGTTGCTTAGGCCATAACACCTTTTTTTAGCATCCCTCCACTGGCTTCCCCCCAACTCTTATGCATCAAACGCAAGTTGCTTGACTTCACTTTCAAGGCCCTTCATGGCCAATTCCCAACCCTATCAGCTCTCATACATTGTCCAAATGTTTATTCCAGGCTCCACTGAGTACTTGTTACGTTTTCCAACAAGCACCTTTGTGCTTTCTCCCACGCTGCCACTCATATTTGGGAAAACTCCCAATAAAAATCTAAAGCTACCTCATCATGCACCAGCTCTCCTTTGCCATGATGCCTACAAAAAATTTGACAGTAGGTAAGCCACTGGTAGGTACACTGATACCACTGTCTATCAAGCTGACCAACACTGTCTCATTGTGTCCTTACATTCCTGTATGTACCCATCTGTTGCTTCATCTCTTATACTTAGATTGTAAACTCTTTGGGGCAGGGACCCTCTTTTTGTTTGTACTGCGCTAGCATACTGGGGTCCTGGACCATGACTAGAACACCTAAGCACTATGGTAATACAAATAATAAATAAAAGCTCAGGTACATTAGACAGAATGGCGTGTGGCAAGTCTGCAGGCATTATTAACAAAAGGTACCCTTCAGTCTCCAAAACTGTCACAATCCAGCACCAAATATACAAGATTCCTTGATGTTTCCAGTCACCATCTTTGGAAATTTTAAACAAACGCACTTGTCCCATTCTTCATGCAAATTCTGACAGCAATTTTTTTTAGGCACAGAGTTCTAATGTTTATAACTATAAATATCCCATCTCTTACCTTCATTGTTTCTGCAGAGGCATTGTGCGGAGCAGGTGGTATCGTACCTCCCATGCTTTTTTAAAAAAAGGGGGGAAACAAAAGTTATTGAAGTGCAGCTTTTTCAGCAGGGTTTCAGTTAAAGCAAATGAGAAAGGACTGTCCCAAGAAAAGCTGACATGGAACCAACCCACCAGTTAACATCTGTCAAAGGGAAAACATCAAAAAGCAGATGCACACCAGTGCTTTTATCTGGCTTAATGCAGCAGTAGTTAGTTCTGACTTAGTTCTCTATTGTAAGACACATTTTAAAAACGAAATGCTGCTTTTTTTTAAAAGCAGAAATTGGTCATGCTGCTCTCTGACCTATAGATAAGTTTTGGAGAAAGTTGGATACAATTTTGTTAGATCCTTTTCCATCTTTAGATAATTCATCATTAAAAAAATGCTAGCAGTTTTCACCCACTAAGAACAGACTTTCTGATGGAAGGAACCAGGTAATGAAAAACGAGCCATCTGAAAATGGTTTATGCTACACCCATTCATGATCTGCTGTATAAAAAAACATTAAAAAAAAGTCATGTGAAAAGTCTGCACAAATAAAAGGCAAACTAACTACCTAACAGAAATAGAGTCTGCCATACACAAAATACTATCAAATGCAAAGGAAACACTAGATAGATATGTTAGAATACTCAAGTGTTTCTTTAACACTAGATTAGTAGCATTTACTCTGACAATATCCTTTTAATGCACCATAAACACGCTGCATTAAGCCTTCGGATGAGCAGCCGGGAAGGAGAACCAGTGTGTGAATAGTCTAGCTCAGTGTTTCTCAACCTTTGTACTTACAATTTTTTGACTCCCACCTCCCTGAAAAAACTGCCACCCTTTACCTTAAGCTCAAGGTGCAGGGCTTCCACCCTGATCGGGGGTCCAGGGCTCTAACGTGTAAATTAGCTTTGCGGGGTCCTCTGTGACATGGGGATCCAGGCAATTGCCCTGCTTCCTACCCCCTAACGCTGGCCCTGCTTGCCACCCCAACCTCAATCCCTCCCATGACCACCCTTGGGGTCACAACCCCCAGCTAAACACTGGTTTAGCTCAATAAGAAGTAATAGAGTATGTAAGTATATTCTATAACAAACAGTACTGCATACAGGGCTGGCTTTAGGGAAAAGGGTACCCTGGGCAAACTTGCATTTTGGTTCCCCTGGCCCCCATGGGTGTGGTGCCCCCAGAGGCTCCCCTTCTTCCCTTTGCCCCAAAGACCAGTTCCCCCTCCTATGCCCCTAATCCCTGCATCCCCCTCCTACACCCACACGGGCAAACTGACCTGGATGCACAAAGTAGCTAGCATTGCTGCTCGCCCTCCCCCGACTGCTAGTGTGTGTGTGTGTGTGTGTGCGCGCGCATGTGCGTCAGGGCTCCCTGCATCCAGGTCACTTTCCACCTGGGCTGCATAAGGAGAGGGCACAAGAGACGCTGCTTCTGATACAGCACAGCACAGCTTGGGAAAGTGACCTGGATGTAGGGAGTCCTGGTGTGGGTAGGGGGGATGGGAACAGCCTGTGTGAGGGAGAGAGCATGCAGGGGTAAAAACACCTAACAAAAGCCAGAGCTGGCCAAAACCACCAGCCATGTGCTGCTCCCACTAAAAGGAAACTATCACACTATCTCATCCTTCACATTTCTCATACGAACTACCACAGCTTGAATTAAATTTTTGTATGAAATTGGGGTGAATTTAAAAACTGTTTCACAAATAAAAAAATATGAAAAACTTTAATACATTTTATTTACAGTATCTTTATTCATACTAGTCGTGCTAGTCCTTCCCCACTAGGCAGAGAAGCACAAAGACTAGGATCAGGACCAGCTATGCTCCCAAAAGATTGGACCTGACCCACATCCCTCCCCAGACCAAACTGGACCCAACCCACATCCCACCCTAGATCTGGGGCACTGGTGGGGGGATGGAGCAAGGAGCACCCACTGGGTGCTGGTGCTACCTCCTGCCCAGAATGGTCCAGGATCCCCACGCTCCCCAGCCTCCACATTCAAATAATGGTGGGGCAGAGCTGCATCTGCAGCACCCTCCCACCAGTACTGCCCCAGGCCCAGCAGGGGCCCAAGAGCCCAGGGAGGAGAAGGGGCCATGCCACTCGGGGAACCCACCTGCCTGCAGCGCGCAGCAGCCAGAAACCACCAGGCCTGTCGCTGAGCCCCGCCCCTGGGGCCAGGGCCAGAGCAGAGCCACAGCACCTGAGGGCTCCCCAATCTGGCAGGAGCCCTCAGCTGGCAGCCAGAGGAGCAAGTGGGAGGGGGGGAGAAGACAGCGCGGGCCCACTGGCTGAGAGGAGCAGTGGGGAGGGGCTGGGTGGAGAGGAACAGTAGCCGCAGCGCAGGGCACCCTCTTTGGTAGGCCACTGCCTACGTCAAAGGCTGGCCCTGACTGCAAATACCCTTGGGTATAATTACTTTGCTCATTTTATGTTACAGGTGGGAATGCAGTGCACATAGCAACAGTTCCTTCTAAAAGTTTACCCTTAACAGGCTCTCTGACTTCAGGTGCAACTTCTAAGCATTTATTTAAGCCAACCCAAAGAGATTTCATTGTAACCCCCCCCCCCCCCAACAGCCAGCAGCTCAGCAAAAGTGAGCAACACTAATGACTAGTTGAGGCTACACTGCATGTGCTTGCAGCCCACAGGGATGCTTGCTCTTCTGCACAATCCATGAAAGGAAGCCATTAGTTGAGTTCTAAATAGCTTGAATATTTAATAGTCACAGCGCCAACATGGACCCTACCATGAAATTAAAATTCACATGCATCTATCTAATGCTTTTAACAACGTTTTAATGCCACTATAATGCTTACTGAAAAATGGAAATGTGTTAGGAACATTTTCAACAACTGGTTCATTTGCTCAATATATGCGGGGGGGGGGGGTGACCATATTAGTTTTTGGTTTTTACTCACAAGGTTTTCAATTTATTAACCCTAAGAAGCCAATAAATGCTGGGATGGACACTTGTATTATTCTGAGATCTGCAACTAATACCCCTAAACAAGAGCTAAATCAAAGTTTGTCTGAAGGATGAGTGAGTTTTAAGTTCTGATACTTTGAACCATCTCAACCTGAAAAAAATACAATATATCATACTGTTGATGGTGTGTAGAATTTATTTCTAGCTCTTGTGACTCAGACAGTTCTGGACTCTAAAGTACAGGTAAAATGTGATATGCCTGAATTCAAGAAAAAGCTATAGAACTACTCAGACTTCAAAACACTCCCAATACATAAATAGGGATTTGATATTCAACTCAAAAGATTCCTGTTCTCACACACAGTTGAAAGGAATATTCAACCTGAAGTAATGTTTGAAAAATTAATAGTTTTAAGGACTGCATCAGCCCCAGGCCTCTGTCAGTTTTTGTTGTCTTGCAACATTTTGGGGGCTTTATTCCCCCCCGCAATGTTTCTCTCCCATTTGACACCCCCAAATAGGGGAACCATGTGAAATGCTGTAGAATGTAAGTAGCATGTGATATCTCAGATGTTACCTATAATAGTGGGCAAAATAGTCTCAGAAAAGAGTGTGCTTTTTAAAACAGTGTATTTTTTACTTACTGCCAGATTTCAAATTAATAATGATTTCCTTCCTCTCTGAGGAAAATATCAGCAAGGACTTATTTTCTTCTACCCAAGTTCTTCTGGAACATCAAGAGGGAACTAGCTGCTGGAACCAAATGGGTGCGTTCCATAGATAGATTTTATCTGGATGGTAGAAGTCACTAGACTTTGGTAGACCTTATATTTCTTGTCTTCTGTTTCCAAATAATCAGCACTTGTATTTTCATTGGGAGAAGCACCTGTCTCAGATCCATGTTATTTCCAGCCAGAGCTACAGTGCACACATACTGCAAATACCTTGCTATGTGGAGCCTAGATTGATGGTTGCCGAGGAATAAATCTACATCTTGCAAGAAGTACTTTGGACACGTTGTGTTGCAAGCCACCACACACACTTTTGGACTGTAAAGTTGGATCGCTTGGGCTTTCCGACCCAGGAGGCTGACCTGTTCGGATGGTGCAGGACAGGTAACGTTCTGGCAGTAGGGCCTTGCCTGGACACGTTTAACATGTGCTATACGGGGGATGCCCCTTGCTGCTAGTTACTTTTGTGACTCTGAAGTACCGAGTTACATCGCGGGGGGAGGGGAGGGGCGGGGGCAGATTTTCTGAGACAGGCGGACAATTGTTGCAGTTACGCGGGACAGGACATGGGTCATCCCGCTGCCTGGTTTAGGCGCTAAGCTGAGCGCCCCGTGTCTGGAGGGAGCGGTGCCTCCGCCGCACGCCAGGCTACGCCATGGGCCGGGCAGCGCCCGACCCTGGTCCGGGTCCAGACCCAGCCCGGACAGCGCTGATCGCGGTCCCGGCGCTCCCGGAACACGGCTCCGCACCCGGGCCAGGGTCCGACCGCCGGGCCCTGCCCCGCCAGCCCCGGCACGCGGCACCGACTCACCTCTCCACCCACTCGCGCAGGAAGCGCAGCTCCTCGCTGTGCAGCAGGCCCGGGCTCTCCTTGCAGAGCTTCACGAAGGCCCGCAGCTCGCTCACCTTCCGCGGATCCATGGCCGGCTGGGCCCCCTCCGCGCCCCGCTCCCGCGCAGCTCCGCCTCCGGGCTCCGGTCCCCTGCCGCTGCGGCCGCCCTACCCCGCGCGCAGGCCTGGCAGCGCCTCCGCCCCGCCCCGCGGCTCCGCCTCCGGGGTCCGCAGCCCCCCCGCCCCTGCTGAAGCCCCGCCTCTCGGCCCCTCCGCTACGCGGCTGCCGGAACCTTCTAGAAGGCGAACGTGTGTCTGTCTGTTACACGCCCTGCCTCCGCGCAACCTACGCGCCAGTCCGCCCCTCCTCTGTTACGTCATCAGCCGCCTCCTCGATTCACGCAAGACCCTGCACGGCGTTGGCCGGGCAACCCCTAGCATTCGCCTGACGCACCTGCTTTATAGGCCGGCGGCGGTTTGTGTGGTCACCTAAGGCCTGGAACCCGCCGGGGAATGGGCGCTTGTAGATGACGTAATCAGCCAGCTTGCCTGCTCAGAAGGCCCCGGAATGTGCAAGTGGTGTATGCGAGGCCGCTGGGGGCTGGGAGCGCTGCCATGCGTGGGGGTGGGGATGGCAGCCGCCGCAGCAGAGCAGGGGATGTGGGGCGCTGGTTTCCGTGCAGAGCGAGGCGCCCTGCAGTAGCGCGGTCCCTGCGCGGGGCGCAGCCATGCTCTGGCTCCCAGCTCAGAGGCTTATCCCGGCTGTGAAGGGCTTGTGCAGCTTATCAGGTCAGAGACTTTAATTCCTTTTCATGGCGAATCTCTCCCCCTCCTGGGGGCCTGTCACTCACTGCTGCGAGGTGCCCCCTTCCTCGCTCTATGGCCTGTGTCTGGCCTCCCACTTCCCCCACCTGTTTTACTCCATGCATTTAAGGACCCAGAGACTGTTTGGCCTTTCCACTGAATCTTTAATAACCCAGTTCAACACAGTTGATTGTTACGATAAAGTGTAAAATAGACACTTGAGGGGGAATCTAACTACAGTTAACTGTAAGGGCTGTGAGGCAGGGATCCTGTATATGTATATGTGTAGTGCTGTGTAGAAATAATAATCACCAGATGTTCAAGATGTCATTAATGCACACGTTAATTCCCTTTTTGTGACAAATAATGTGAGTCAAATATCTGTTTTCTTTTTATTGGTAAAATTGGTGTTAAGGGAAATACATGTACCTCACTCCTGCTTTCAACGTTGAAAATTCCAAGGTTTGTAAAACTAGGATATCCACTGAAATACAAAACAAAGTGTTGCTGAAAGCTTTTTAAAAATGTGTTTTACTTCTCATTTTAGAAGACTGTTAAAACCAAGTATCAGTTTTTGGCATACTCCTGCAGCTGCACAGAGATGCTTGAGGGATCCGGGCCTTACTTATACAGCACATGCATAAAAGGTGTCGAAGCACATTACAAGCACTAAAAGGCTGCTGGCAGGGCAAGAATCATATTTTTGAAAAATGTATTTAGTAACATAGATAAGGAAAGAACTTTAGTAAAATTGAAAGATTTTAAAAGTCAAATTTTTGTGTCTATCCTTTATGCTTTATATTTATGTACATTTAGGTTCAGCTCCTCAAAGGTACTTAGGAGTCTAACTCCCATTGAAACCTTTGAGAATCTGGGCCTTTGTGCTTAGCTTGGAGAATGAATAAAGACTAGTTAGCTTTGCTTCCTGGTACTCCCACTTGCACAATGACGCAGTATTTAGTTTGCAAAGACTTGAGGAATAAGCCCAATCAAAAAACCAAAAGCTTTTCTTCCAGGGTGCAGCGCAGTGTCAGAACAAATAGGGACTAGCTTCCTTAGCCAGGCAGCACTGCTGGTGGGACTTTTAATGGCCCAGTCAGCAGTGCTGACCAGAGCCGGCAACCTAGTGCCTTACACCCCACGACCCAGTACTGCACTAGGGGGCTATTCCAGGATAGCTGTGTTGAGGTAGAATCTGTAGTGTAGACATAGACCTCATCTATGCTATGGAGAGTATAGTGGTGTAGCTACAATGCTGTAGCTATGATGATATAACCCCATAGTGTAGACACAGCCTATTGTGAGGGAAGGGGTTAATCTCATTGCTGTAGGAACCCCTCACGAGCAATGATAGGTTGATGGAAGCATTCTTCTGTTCACTTAGCTGCATCTACATGAGGGATTTGGTCAGCATAGCTATGGTGCTTGGGTCTGGATTTTTCTGGCCCCCTGAGCGCCGTAGTTTTGTGAACCTAAATTCCATAACCAGGTTCCTTAATACTACTCTAGCGGTATAATAGGACCTTATAATGGGCACTGCTTGAGGGCATGTCTACACTAGAAACTTACATCCGCCTATGTTAGGTCGACTTACAACCACCAATCATTACTGCGGTAGTTCATGTCCACACTACCCTCCTTCTCTCAGTAGTGCACTTCCCCACTAGAAGCACTTCCCTGACTTAAGAGGGGCAGTGCAGGCAGCTCCCTGCTAGGAGCCTCTTCCCCCTTCCTCTCCTCCCACCCCCAGGCTCTCAGCTCCTCCCCTCCCCTCCTCTCTCCCCCCCCGCCCTCCCCCGGGCTCTCCGCTCCCTGCTGCTAGGATTCTGGCTGCCCCCCTGGGCTCCTGGTGGGGAGCTCTGCACCTGAAATCCAGGTGGCTCCTGGGCTCTCTGCGGGGAGCTGCCAGGTGGGGAGTCAGAAGCAGGGTGCATGCAACCTGGCTGCGAGTGGGGAGTCTGGGGGGCAACTGGCTTCTAGCTGGACCTCCCACATGCCCCATGGTGACAGCCCGGCTTTCTTGTCAATTTAACTGTTCCATGGAGTTGTAAAATTGACAAGAATGACAGCCAACAGTCAATATAAGTAACCCGCAGTGTCTGTCTAGACGCTAACTAAGCCCTACGTCTCTCATGGAGGTGGAGTTATGATGTCTGTGTAATAGGGCACTTAAATCTGCAGGAGCAAGGCTGTAGTGTAGACACTGACATAATTAGGTCATCGTAAGATGCCTTACCTCGACTCTGGTGTAGATCAAGCCTGAGTGATGTAAAGAATTAAGGTCAGAGGGTCTAGTTGCTGAGTGCAGGAGGTGACTGTGACTGGGGAGCTCAATTATTTAGTTAAGTCCCCGCTAGCATTTGGCAGTCTTGTAGCCAGGCACCACAGTAGTTATTCGGTAGTGAAAGACTGTGATACAGACTTGCTAAAATAATTAAAAATCCAAATCTAGAAAGTTGTTTTGAGGATAAATAGATGATGAGGGATATTCAATGATATTAAAGTTATCTTGTTCCTTTCTCCCTATGCAGTTCCCCAACCTCTCGGCACGCTGCTAGTTCTTATTGTAGTTGTCTGTTTTGCCAGTGTGACTGGCTCTTGAGATTGGGAATAGGCTATGGAGATGTTCACTTCTGAATGACTAGTTCCAGTTCAGTTTAGGATGACAGTAACTAACTTAGTTAAGTACTAACTGGAGACTCTGAGGCAGCCTCCATATGAATACGGCGATGACACTCACTGGCAGTCTCAGTACAAAAATTGATTGCAAAGGCCATAAAAACTGAATTACTCTTTCTCCCATAAGATGGGCCTTTGAGGACATGATCAAAGCATATTGGCAGGATGGTGGGGGAGCTTGATTGACAGTGCTGGAGCTAGTGCAGTCTCTTTTTTCCGTGGGTAAATTAAACATTTCATTTTTCCTGCATGCCCATCAAGCACAGATAGAGGAGCTTAATCACACACAAACCAGCACAACTCTCCTCTTACAAGCATGCAGTCACTGGTTTGTCAATTCCAATGTACCTTAACTTTTTATGTAATTTATTCATCCTAGTCCATGCTTATAACTTTGCTATATTTATTTCATCTGTAAATCAATCATTATTTGAGTTTGTATTTTAATGGTTTTATAGTCAGCTATGCAAGTAACAAGTTGAAAGGTTAAGGAGAGTTATCATTGCAAGAAAAGTGGGATGAACAGTGCTAAGAGTGAGCTCTTTAGAGGATATATAAATTTGCTGTATGATACCTGGAAAGGTCTTTCATCTTTATACCGGTGCATTTCTTTTTCTTTAGGCTGCAAGTCCTGTTTCCTTCGGAGATTTTCCATCCAGCCTGCCCAGCAGAGGAAGATTCCAAACAGGTACCTGGGCCAGCCCAGCTCCTTCACACATCCGCACCTTCTCAAACCAGGTAAGGATCCTGAGCCATTGGTAGTTAACTAGTGGCACCCGTCATGTGTTTCTCTGAGGAAGTACCTTAGTTGCCTGCATCATATAAACGGGTCTGTAGCTTGGCACTATCATTTATATTTACTTTATTCCAGTAATTTTATTCCTTGTGGAATTCTCTGTTCTGAGACAGCATATGGTTCTGGAGAGAGGCTAAGTTCCTATACCCTAATCCATAGATTGACACATTCCAGACTTATTTTCCTTTCGATGCAATCTTCCTCTTGCCACAGACACAAGTACTATAGACCTTTTCTGTCAGTGGCACTTCCTTAGCTGGCTATCCTGCCAGTATAATCTAATTCATTTTTAGAGTCCTTTGCACACTCTGTATCACAAAAATGTTTCATAGACAATACTCTGTGAATCAAAGAGAAAAGGAAGGTTTTAAGAAGTGAGATTTAAAGAGGGGATATGGCTCAGAAGAAGGGGTTGGGAAGCAGAATTCCAGATAAACAGGACAGCACACATTTAAAGAGCACTTTCCTCCTCTCCCCCAACTATAGAAGGGTGTGTAGAAGGAAGAAAGGAAGACACCGGCATAGGTGACTCTAAACTTGGAGAAGTACAGTAGGGAACAGGAGAGCAGATTAAGTTGGTGCACCATTGTGAGGTCAGAAAGGTGTGCTGGAGATCAGTGAAAGTGAGTATGTGAAAGAAGTAAGGCATTAAGCAGATTTATAAGAGTAAAAATATATTTTTAATTTATTACAATCTAGAAAAGACATGGTGTATAAAGCTAAGAATTCTGTTATTGGTTAACAGTTCCCTCATAATCAAGGCTGGTATTGGGGGAAAAAATAAGTTTATCGAATAGTTAAGAATTCACAAAAATTACTAAAACAGCTAGGATTGTAAATGGGTATTGATTTATTTAAAATAATAATTGAATATTTTCAGTCATTCTGAAAGCCTAAAAATGAATAGTTAAGGCTAAAGGAGTTTACAAACTCCGTTGGTACAGCTGTAATGCCAGTGGAACTCCCAAATTGCATCAGCCACTACAAACAACTTTTAAACATCACCAAACTTGCAGTGACATGTATGAAGCCCACTGGAATGAGAGAGAGCATTCAGAATTTCAAAATTCCATAGTGGATCACTCCAGAATTCAGTATCTGACCATAAAAGAAATAGATCGTGCACGTTACTTCTTCTAGGAATAGAAGAGAATAAAACCAATGTGAAGTTTCTTAGACCAGAGAGGTTTTAAGATATGTTTTTTTTGCCCTAAAACTTAGAATTTAATGAAAGTGAAACACTAATTTTTCAAAGTCCGTTTCCTCAGAAAAATTATTTCCCCCAAATTCTCCTCTGGCTAGAAACCACAAATGCAATTTTTTTTAAAAAAAGCAGTTGTTGAAGGAGACTGCCAAGTGAGCTAATACCTCACAATGAGTTGGAATTATTCCATAGTATAGCAAACAGGAAAAGAAGTATGAAAATAGACATTAGAATATGAAATAGATATTAAAAAAAAAATAGGAAGGACATTAGCCAAAGTACCCTTTAAGACTTGCATAATATTAGTTTAAATCATAGTTAAACTAGTCTCTGGTATTTTTAAAATACTTAGGCTGTTCTTGTGTCCTCTGGTTTCAGGTTTCAGTGACAGTCTCTTGTTCTGTGTAGAGTACTTCTTATTCTTTGCTTGTGAAGCATGGTAAAATGTGAAGTTCTGAGAGAGAATTTGTATCCTTGGCATCACTGGAAGTGTAGCTCCTTTTCATGTTCAACAGATCCCACCTTATTAATCACTGGGAGAAATTAGGTCTTTTATGGAGGAGTTTTCTTTGCTCAGTCAAACACTCTGACATCATCCTGGAAGGCTTGGCTTGTTTCTAAATTGAGCCCCTTGATTGGTTAAATATTCAAGGACAATCTCTCTGTCTCTGATTGATCTCATGTGGTACCTGTAAAACTGACTTTGCCTTTTACACTTTAGAACTAATATATGACTTCACATGGCACCAGAACGTCTGTCCAAATACAACCTTATCTGATGAAATTAACACTAGACTTAGCACCATAGTGTTCTGTTCAATGTCCAGATGCCATAAAAGCTGGTGGTTTCCAACAGGGTTAAAGTTTAGCTTGCTTTGCCACCACTTTTCCCCCTCCCCTGCCCCGTAGTTGTTGTCTGCCTTTAGTTTGCTCCCAGAATGCTTTGGGTTTTTGTCTAAGGCTGCTTGATCAAAACCTTTGCCCAGAAGTTTAGGGCAGTAAAGTTAATTGGTTTAAAACAGTCTTTTCCCCTGCACAGTGTAGGAACAGAGTGAACCAAGGATGTGGATATCTGAGGTCAAAAAGGCAGTGGAAAGTGGGTTCTGAGGTCAGAATGATCAGAGGAATGGAAAAGCAGTGGAGTGGGGTGTATGAGGTTAGGGAGATAGCATGGAGTTTTAAGGCGAGCCCTGAACAGGAGCGGCTGATGGTGATTATGAGATCAGAATGTTACTTCATCCATTTTGTTTTTCATTCATAGGGGAGGTAACACCAGGATTGTCACAGGTGGAATATGCTCTACGCCGACACAAGCTAATGACTTTGATCAACAAAGAGGCGCAAGAATGGGGTGGGGTGGACCACACAGTGATTCTGCTATCCAACCCCACCTACTACATGAGCAACGACATCCCATACACCTTCCACCAGGACACCAACTTCCTGTACCTTTGTGGCTTCCAGGAGCCTGACAGCATCCTGGTGCTGCAGAGTTTGCCTGGCAAGGCACTGCCATCCCACAAGGCCATGCTATTTGTACCACGGCGAGATCCAAGCCGAGAGCTCTGGGATGGGCCACGATCGGGTACAGATGGGGCAGTAGCTTTGACAGGAGTGGATGAAGCTTACCCCATAGAGGAGATTAGACACCTGGTGACCAAACTGAAAGGTAATGGAAACGAGATGAGATGGAACCCAGGTTATAGGGACTGGATGACACAAGACTGGGAAGCGTTCTCTGTCACTGGTTCCAACCAGACCCCGTATCGGAAGGCACATGACACTGGGAATGGGAAGAGATTTTCATGTCTAAGCTACTGGTTGTAATCTGGCCCCAGTTCAGTATGACAGAAAAACCCTGTGTATGTGGATCTTTAATGGTTTGTGGGTTAGTGGTCTGTATCCAGGTACTAATGAACTGATATCACTGAACACAAAAGGGGCTGTAATTGGTCCTTTGTTGTCAGTGTCATGAGAAATTAAGTAATCATTGGGCCAGAGAGACTGACCTTCCTCCTCTCCCCTTAACATGGCCCTTCCATGTTACAGGGGCGGTACGTTAGCACAGATGTTGCCTGTGGGATGCTTGCGCTGCTGCTGCCCATACTGTATTGGTCTTTACTAGAGGACTCCAGTCTCTAAAGGCTCTCAGCCCAGCATCTTCACCTGCATTAAATTCACTTTAAAAACCATATGTGGTGATACACAAACCCACTTTCACAACTCTTCATTTCCTGGGTTGTGTGTGGTATGTTTGCTGCATCATACCAGATTCTATTACACAGTGATGCTTATAAAGATCACTCTTGTTAGACAGCCTCCTGTCTTAACCTCCCAAAATGTGCCCAAATCGATTAAGTATAATTCTGCTCCATCTTTATGAGATCATCGGTTCTCATTGTGGGGTCCGTGGCCCCCTGGCAGTCCGTGAGCCCTTTCAGGGGGACTGCGGGGCCCCATGGCTGAAACCCAGTGCCCTGATCCCCGGCGCCTTCCCCCCGGGCCTGAAGCCAGGAGTGGTGGGGTTGTAGCTGGGAGCTCCACAGCAGGGCTGAAGCCCTAAGCTCTCTTCCTCCCTTGGCTGAATCTGGGAGCAGTGGGGCTGAAGCCCCAATGTAGGCAAAAGCCCTGAGCCCATGGGCAGAGTTGGGAGGGCACAAGGTTGTTGCCCTCCCAAGCTGCAGTGCCTTACCCAGAGTGGGGCGCGCGCACACACACTTCCTCCTCTACCCCAGCCCTCCTCAGGCCCTGCCTTCTGGCCAGGTAGCAGGCGGGAAGCTGGAGCCAGGCAGTGTGGGGCAGCTGCTCTCTAGCTGGTGGTGGCATGGAGCGGGCAGCTGTGGTATTTCCCCTTCTGCTGCTGGTGCCTGGGGTTGCGGCTGCTCCTCAGCTCCCAGCCCCCTTTGACTGCTCATGTAGCTGATGAGAGCCGCTGGGGTCTGGGGGGCCAGCAGAGCCCTCAGGGAGCAGCCAGTGCAGGGGGAGCAGCTAACGCAGGGAGAACCCTCCTGGTACACAGCCCCTAGCTATCCTTGTGCCTGCACCCTGAGCTACCCCCTGCCTGCACATAGTCCCTAGCTACCCCCTGCCTGCACTCTGAGCTACTGCCCCACCCTACCCCCTTCCCAGCAACCTGAGCTATTCTCCTACTCACCTATAGTCCGTAGCTACCCCCTACCTGCACCCTTAGCTACCTCCTGTCTGTACACAGCCCCTGGCTGCCCCCTACCTGCACTCTGAGCTACGCCCTGCCTGAACCCTGAGCGGTTTTCAAACTTTGAGCTGAGTTCCCCCTTTGATTTATATTTTTTGGTTGTGTCCCCTCCACATCCCAGACAGGTGGGTGCCCTGCTGAGGTGAGTCAGGAAGTGGAGGTGGTGCTTCCTCCCTGGACCCTGCTATGCGGAGATGGCCCAAGCCCCACCAGCCCTTGCCCCTCCAAAATAGAAGTCGCACTATGCCTTTGCCCAATGATCCTACCCCTGGCCTGGAGCCCCAAGTCCTCCCCGCTGGGCCCTGGAGTTTTTATAGCATGTTGAGGACGGGCCTCAGAAAGAAAAAGGTTGAAAACCCCTGTATTAGATGACTATCTCTGTTAAGCAAATGGTTTTTGTTAGTGTCTTCTGGGGTCTCCATAGAAATGTTTTGATGAAGGTAAGGGGTGTTCCACCCCTATCTTAACCTCTCCTCTTTCTTTTTCTCTGTCTATATCATTATGTTTAAAAAAACATGAAAAAACCTGGGTGCTGCTGATCCCAATGTTCTAGGCAGATTTCAATGTGGATAATTACATTCTTCCTGAGGAACTTCACTTCAGTGGAAGGCCGGAGACGGGGCATTTCCAAACAATCCATCCCAAAACATAAGTTCTATTGACCGCTGCCCCAGCTAGTCATGGACAAGAGGTGGATTTGTCTTATGGGTTCTCCTTTGTGATCAAACAGGGCATCTAAGCTCAGGAATCTAAATTCTCATTATGCAGTCTTGCAAGGTTATGTTTTTGTCATGAAACATTTCCCCCCAGTTTACTTTATCCCACTAGTGCAGCTTTCTCTCTGAAGACAAAATGCATATGGGGAAAATAACGTAATATTTATAGACATGGATATTTACTTATTGAGTAAATCTTTTAAATTCATAAACTATTATTAAATCCTACAAAACCCAGATAGACTTGATTATTTGCATGTTACTAACCTGCTAAGATATAAAGAGATCTTTAATACCGTGTTACACTGAGGTCACATGTCAAGTATGAGGCCATATTACAAATCTAGGGGAAATTACCTCTCAGATGACATGTCACATCTTCAGCTTTTTCTAGTCTAGGAGGAGTTCACTCATACAGTGACCACAAAACATCTTTAATCTTAGTCTGTGTCTGTTTTATGTGTCTCAGGTGACTCAAACATGGTTTGGTATGATTCTGAAAAGCCAGTGCACACACAGCTCCACTCTGACTACCTGCAGCCTCTGGCCGAGATCAAAGCTGGGAGCAAAAACAGCGTCCGAGCTATTCATCACCTAGTACAACAACTCCGGCTGATCAAATCCCCTGCAGAGATCGAGAGGATGAAGGTTGCTGGAAGGGTGACATCACAGGTATGGGATGTGACCCCATCAAGAAAACAAAGGCAGCATTTCTTGAGTGTGGGGTAGAATGGACTGGTACACTCATGTAAAAGGAAACTGGGTCAAATTCAGCTGGGCTGGAGTGGTAACTTTAGTCTTGCCTGATCTCCCTTCGTGGAGGCACAATTTCTTGATCTCCCTGTTAACCATACTCTACTTCCCTCCCCCATATCACAAGGGGTATGAGGCCTGCTCTAGAACTGCTGGAGTGCTCAACCTTGACGTAATTCCAGTCAAGACAACCAAGGAGTTGTTACATGTTTGATGTCTTTTAAAAATGGTATCCACTCCAGAACAAGGATATTTTCTTGTGCTCCCAACGTCTCCCCTGCTTCCTCATACTATTCTTTCCCCCTTCTTTTGCTATTTTCCTCTGGTTCCTGTATTACAGACCAGGGTGAGAAAGAGGGACTGTCCAGTTTTCTTTACATCCTTCATTACCTTGAATATTAATGTCAAGGAAAGTGAAGTCAAAGGAGACTCTTCCCTCCCCTTCAGATCCCATGCTAATGAAAGATCTATTTTGTTGTTTGACAGGCTTTTATAGAGACAATGTTTGCCAGCAAATTCCCAGTGGATGAAGCATTTCTGTATGCTAAGGTCAGTACCTTGTTGGGCTGTGGATGGTTCTGGGGAGGTAGGGCAGCGTATTGTTTATTTCTCCAGGAAGAGTAAAAGGATCTGAGAGCTGCCTGTGGCTGATAGGGGTGCAGAGCTGTGAGTAGAATCCAAGCCCCTTCTCGCCCAACTTTTCTGGTTCCTCTGACATGCCTATGATATTCCCCAACAGCTGCAGCTCTGTCAAGTCTACGCCTTTGAATTATAGCAACAGAACAGCAGAACATGGGCAACCAGCAGGCTTTCAACCCGGGACCTTTGATACTAAAAGCTGGATTTTTTTACCCATTGAGCTAAAGGAGTAACTCCCTAAGCTGATAGCTATAGTAAACTCTTAACGTCTTATGTGGATTAACCACTAGAAAGTGACTGACACTGCAAGTGTGGGTTACACATCTTTCTCAGAAGGCTCTTTGTTTCAGTGCCTTTGCTTCAGAAGAGCAAGATGAGTGGGGTTGTAGCTTCTGGAAGGGTTACTGCAAATCTAAAGGGTGCTTTAAAAAATACTTGTGTAAGGAAGTGCCGGACATTCTATAAACTGGATCATGCATTTTTCAGAACCTCCCATATGTTTGATAAAAATTGTCTCTGAAGCTATAGCAGCCTATCCCGTTCCTTTTAAAGTGCAACAAGTGCTGTAGCAGGGCAGAGAGTATTCCTGGAGGTGACTTTCTCACCTGGGGGGTTGGGGTGGAATGCTAGTCAGTGTGGTAGCGAGGGAAGCAGCAATAAGCGGGGGAAAGGACAAAAAGATTCAATGAATAAAGAAATAGAAACAAATAAAGGAGACAGAATGAGAGAAGAAACAAAACAAAATGAAAAATGGGGGCTGAATCCAGAGTCTGTGGTGTGTGCTGTAGAGAAGAGAACTCGCAGTGCATGTGGGTGTAGGTGAATTGGCAGTGTGCATGATGAGGAGAATGTCATAATACACTTCAAGTAATGTGAGACTGGAGGAAAGTCAGCATAAGCGGAAAATTGTTGGTGTGACAAACAGGGAATTCTGGGTTTATGTCTGAGGCTTTAGTGAAGATCCACAGGCTCTTCCATTCTCCCTTCCTTGTGCAAGGTATGAAAAGCAAATGATACATCACTGCCATCTGACTTTTGTCAATTATGTGGAACTACTAATGGGGTTAGTACAGTATAGTACAGAGACAAGGCATAAGTGTTCTTTAAGGTATTGTTAACTATTAATGTCAGATATAATCTGTATCCTAATGATTGTAATATAGGGTATCACTAAGAGGGAAAGGTTAGAGAAGAGCCAGGAATGTGTAGGAGAAGGAGGGAGAGAGTTTTCCAGTGAGGAATAAGGCTTTCCCGTTTAGGATTTCATTGCTCTCCACACTGATGTACTTCCTGTTGTTGTTTCGGCTAAGAAATTTCTTTGCCTGTACAGCTCTCTCTTTGCATGTCTGGAGAGATTAATATTGGATGTATGCTACCCAGCAGTGCCAAGATCCAACCTCCATGAACTTCTACTTTTACACTAGATTCAGTCCTGGGGGATTCTGAATATTTACACCCCCTGCCCCTTGCAAGATGTAGTGAATATCCAGTTTGTCCACTGGTAATGCCTTTTCTCTAGCGTTTGAACCCAGAATATACCCAAATAGCAAGTGATGTGATCTTAAATCTTTTTACAGTTTAGTTTATTACCCCTTCTACATATGTACAAAATTAATCCCAAAATAATTACAATTACAAACTACCTGCACAGTTCTATGCAAAATTACAATATCTTCTCCTCTGAAATAACCCTCTAACGTACAAACATGCAAAAAAAATTAGACCTTTCCCTGAAACAAATGCTTCCCAAAAGGATTTTCAGAATACCTATACATTACAAATTGAGGACCAAATCCTGATTACTTTTCTCATCCAAATAGTCTTAGAGATTTTAGCAGGACTGCCTCTTTGAGCAAGACAAGCAGGATGTGGCCTTTGATGTCTGAGTTGAGAGGGGTCTGACTGTGCTGATCAGTAGTACAGACTTCTCTTAGAGACGCTGATTTAATTTAAGATGCAATTTTAAAAACCACCCTCCACCCAGATCTGTACTATACAATTCGCTACCCAAAGCATTTATATTGTGGGTATCGTGGAGCATTTTGTCCCACACAAATTGGCAAATTTTAAAATATGTTTGGTAATGCTACTTTTTGTACTTGTATAGCTCTTACGTCTGAGTACATTAACTGTCAGACTCACTGTATTACCTGCTTCAGCATTGGAGGAAGAGGAGCAGGGATTTCTTTCATCATTGTGGCACAATAGTTGGGCATAACCTGTCTGAATCTGCTGATGTCTTCTGCTCTGATGTAAGATAGGGCACTCTCTTAATCAGGTAGTGAAACAGGGTCACAAAAATAGATATTGATCTAAAAGTTAGCTGGTATTTTGGAATTAAAACACCTCCCAACGCTAGATAAAGAAGAACTTCAAAAATTTGTTAGTTGTATGGGAAGTGAGAGCAATGCTTTAAAATGCACAAATCCCCACAAAAATGTATTAAAACATCATTGCTGTAGCATTTACAAACTCAGACAGAGAGCTCTTCTATGAGACCAAACACTGGGTTCCAGACACTTCTGTGAAAAATGACTATTCTGCATCATCTTCTGCCATTGTGTGGAACCCTGGGCTGTTTTCATTCAGGAAATGCTGTTCTCGGTTTCATTTTCTTCTGGGTTACTGCCTTCTGCATAGACAGAGAGAATGGCCGTAGGGGCAGGAGCTATGGTTGCCCAGCACAGTTGTTTACTGTGCCGGAACTAATGGGCTTCTCTCTGAATTGTTCCAGTTTGAATTTGAATGCCGGGCACGAGGGGCTGACATCTTGGCTTACCCACCTGTGGTCGCTGGTGGCAACAGGTCCAACACCTTGCACTATATAAAAAACAACCAGCTTATCAAGGTAAATCAAATGTCTTCCATGAGTTTAAACTCCAGTGTACTGATATTGTGTCCATTTACCAGCCCCTGACCATTGGTTACATGAGGTCCAGCTGTACCCTCGGTGCCTCTGTTGTGACGACAAGTGCTGAAACAAATGGGGTGGAATGAAAGAATATTTACACAGCAATAGGAGATGAGAACCTAATATAGTTATCTGATGTTGGCAGTAAGGTCAACTTCAAATCCATCCTTACCTTTTCACTATCTATCTTTTAATGCACCCGTTGCTATATTTTCTAAAGGATGCTGAGCTTCTCTCATAGGATTGCAAATCTCCTGTATCATGTATTTCTGTAGTTCCTGTGCAGCAGTCTAGAATGCTGGGTGGGTTTCTGACATTGTAAAAGTGAGAGAGTAGCACCAGTCACACTGAAGACAAAGTTGTGGTAACAAGGATGCTAGGGCCTCTCCTCTCTTACCTAAATTCTTCAGTCTTGCTTTACTTTGGTGCACAGTAAGCTGCAGCAGCAAATTTCTGCTCTTTTTATGACAGAAAGAAGTCCAATTAAATCCAGTTAGTGTGGCTGAGAAGGGAGGGGAAAATGTTTTGGGGTCTTTTTAACTTGCTGTTGGTGAATCTGTCTGCCTTGTTTTCCGGATGCCAAACCATTGACTCCTTCTCCAGCAATTCTGACAAAACAGTCTTAGCTTCATGCAACTCTCTGGAGGAGGTTACTACATTATTATACTATATCTAGGACTCACTTTTCAGTAGAGCCTATTATCTTGCCTCCTCATTTATGTAGGAGTGAGCTTCCTTCCTGGCTTAATCTTTTGTTGGAGAGAGTGCTAGTTGGGTCCTTGAAATGTTCTTCTCACACACATGCATCCATGATAAGACCAATCATTGTGGCAAAAAAGGCTTCTATTGTTACTCTGCCAGTCAAGGTCAGGCTTGCGAGCATAACTCAAACAGCTTGTGATAAAATCAGTTCAGAGCATTTTTATTAGTTTTATGAGGAACTGATTATCATGAGCATACAATCATTAGCAAGAACTTTGCTTTGCTTTTCCTCTGAGATGTACCTTTCTGCCAACTGGCATGACAGTGTGTCTAGTTTGGAAGACATCCCCAAGGAAAATCCTAACTTCTCTTGACACTTCCTTCTAGAGAACTTGCATTTCCTATGTGGAAATGTGATTGAATCACTCTAGAATTAAGTCCGCCATCTCACCTACAATTTTGGAGAAGGTTTTCCCTTACAACGGAGGAAGAAGGAGGTGGCAGTGTCAGGTAGCACTGTTAACACCTTGGCAACCACACATGCAAAGCATGCCATTCCCACCAATTCCGGTGAACTCAAAAATTGCCACAAATAACGTTAAAGTGTGGGGGGCTGCTCCCAAGCTAGACTCCACAGTGACCTCTTGTTCCAGAGAAACTTCCCTTCCCATAGAATGAAAATTGAGTCCATAAAAATATCCTATCATCTCAGACTGCTAGGTTCTCTTTTTAGTGTTTTGGAGTTACTTCACAGAATACTTAAGTAGTGTTGTCATTGTCTCAGTCTCTACAGGAACAGGATGTTTGACATAGACTGTCAGAGGGTGGCCCTGCCTGGAACATCCTCCAGCAGCCAAACAGGTGCACCTGCCTCAGTTTCCCCTCTTCAGAATCCCCAATAACTCTGTCATGAATCTCTCGCCTCATTCTCCTCCTCCTTGGGGCTTGCTTATTACAAAAATAGTGCAAATAGTCCAAAACAAAAGTCCCAAAACATCATCCATTTCTCACATGGCATGTATATCATCCTTAAAATCCCAAGCTCTTCTTCAATCCTCTACTGTCCTTTTACGAGGACAGCCACCCACTTTTCCCAGTGGGAATTCCCACACCCTCTCTGCTAGGAGTTCATCCTTACCAGAGGAACATCCCTGACTCCCTCTTGTTCCAGCAGTTCAGTGTGGAGACATTTGTGGGTGAGCCCACCAGTGCTCCCCAGCCTTCAGTTGTCTCTGGCCCTTTCCTTCTCTCCAGGTTAGAAGTCAGCAGACAACTCCCTCTGCTGCTTTCAGCCCTGTGACCCTGGATCTCTAGCTTGGGGAGGTCAGCCAGCAAACCCTTATTGCTGCTCTTCTGGCTTCAGCCTTCCCCCAGGAGCCTCCTACAGTTTCCTCCAGGGACCTCTTGCTGTTCTGACCTGCCAAGCTCTCCCTCCCAGGCAGCTCTCGCCTGCCTCGTTTCCTGACTGACTCTTCCACCCTCTCAGTTCCTCCCTATTGATATGGCCGAGGTACCTTCTCTTAATCCCAACAGGGAAGCAGCAGATGAGTCACAGGGCTTAAAGGGCCAGTGTCACCCTTTGACAGTGACATTTATGAGAGATTCAAACCCTGATCTTGAGTGTCTTCAGTAAAAAAATTCTCTGTCATTTACGCAGTTTATTTTATTATTCCCAAGAAAACAAGCAGGGGATCATCCCACATTGAACTAAAATAATTTAACCAATTGCTTACGGGAGGTTTAAAATGGAGTCCAAATGGAAAGTCAGACTAGCAGTGAGTCCAAACTACTAATGTAAATGTTCATAATATTTATCTACCTATACTGATAGCAGCTAACCACCAGGAATATCTAAGATTCTGCCTCATGGATTTCCCCCCAGTGCAGAGAACTACACCCTCCCATTGACTGTGAGATCAGTGGTCGGGGGGCCAAGTTCTGTGCTGGCTGCCATGCTGTGGAATGCCAGTAAAATCACTGGGATGGCACTTATGTAAGTCAGTACGCAATTTGGCCCAAAGTTTTTACAGAACTGACTGCATGGTTGGCAGCCCGTTTAAGGAAGGGGAGGGCATGGCAGTTTCTCCAATACTTGGACCCTGAGCTTGCACATGGTCACTTTCTGTGGGAGAGACAGAGAGCCATTTGATGGGCACTGGAGCCATTTGGCTGAATTTGACTAAAGTGAATAGAAGGTAAAGTGGATGTGAATGTGTTCTAACGTCTTGGCTTCCCATGACGTGATGCACCTCAGAATCTCTCTCTGCACTGCTGTGGGCAGTCCCCATCCCAGGAGAGAGCAGTGAAGATAAAAGAAATGGTTTTAAGGTTTCAGTCCCAAAACGCTGTCCTGTCCAAGAGGGAGTACACCTGTTGAGTCTCCTGATATCCTGTAACAAAGATGATTCCCTGGGCTAGATCTCTTCAGCTGTCCCTTTGCCTCTCTGGAGCCCATGCACGAGAGGCACCGGACAAATCCTTTCTCATCTCCTCTGTAAAACCCTTTCAGTCCTGATTATTATCACAGAATTCCTGTTAAAAGAGATCTCTCAATTGGAGACTGTCCGATGTAAAGTGATGACCACAGACGCCAGCCTGTTTGGATAAAGGTGGCTCCTTCCGGGTGCAGAATAGTTCAGGGGAATGGAGCTCAGGCTTTCTAGGTATTGGCACCATTCAAGACTACCTGGCAGGGTAACTCAACAATTCAGCCATTGTTGCGTATCTGAACATGGGGGACCTGAAATGCTTTTCTGTGAGAGGAGTCCAGTCTGCACTCCATCTTTGCGGAAAAGAATCCCCTCGTCCCAGGGTTCAGCCTCTCACAGAGAGAGCCCCTTTCACAGAGGAAGCTTAGCAGCTGGCCTGAACCATGGTATATTTCTTTTCTTCTCCAGGATGGAGAAATGGTCTTACTGGATGGTGGATGTGAGTCTTCCTGCTACGTAAGTGACATCACTCGTACCTGGCCCATCAATGGCAGGTAGGATGCCCACAGATGGAAATGTGCTATGCGTTACCTCTGAGAGAGTGTGAGGATTGTGGTTGAGTATGAGCATAGGTAAATTAATCTGTGATTAGCCATAAGTGTGTGTGCACGTTGTCTGTCTATGTAAGTATTTTAGTGTATCCATCACTGTGGTATCTCAGAGTAACCAAAATTACATAAAACAAACGTTCAGGGTGAGGACCTGTATTCCTCAGTCTTTCCTTATCAGTCACTGTAAGAATGTACATGGTTATTGTTAGTTTTTTTTATTCCCCCCCTTAGTGCATCTACCAAGGCAAATCTAAGGTTACAGAGATGGGTCTTGCCTTTCCTTGTGCAGGGGCTGACTCTGGGCATGCGAGTGAGGCATAAGGGAGCAGGTGTTTAGTCCACGCGTGAGTGGCTGCCTGTCTAAGGTCAGGAACGTTCCATTAAATGTCCCTGTGATGGTTGAGTTGGTTCCGGTGTCTCTTTGCTCACGTCCTTCCCTTGAAACTGCAGCTTTGCCCTACTCGGCTTCAGGCCAAGGATTCTGACCAAGAGTCCCCTCTCCACAGCAGGGAAGGAGGTGACCTCAGTAGTACTGTGTGAGCCCTTTCATATTGACAGCCGTTGTATTCTCTTCTCAGTGCTTCAGCACTGAGCTGTGCCTGACTCAGAACTGCACCTGACCTGGGAACTTCCCATTTGAGATGTGACCTCCTTCACTTTCCCCGGGCTTTCAGGTTCACTGATCCCCAAGCAGAGCTGTACCAGGCTGTCCTGGAGATCCAGAAGTCCTGCCTGAGCCTCTGCTCTCCAGGTGTGAGCCTGGAGAACATCTACAGCCTCATGCTGAGCCTTATGGGACAGAAGCTGAAAGAGCTGGGGATCCTAAAGAAAAGCACCACTGAGAACCACTTCTTCAAGGTACTTTAATTCTCTTCACCCTGGGATCCACAAACCAGATCTGGTCCTTATCTCCTTGCAGGAAAGACCACCTGTATGGCAATCCATGCGCAAGCTCTGGCAACCTGGGTTCGGGGCTCACTGAGATATGGCTATCTCAGTTGTTACAGCCCTGAAGGAACATGTCCAATAAAAATGTGAAGCAAGTGGAGACGATGCCTGTTTCTCTCAGCAGGTGGCAGCACAGCCAGATCAGATTGCATCAGCAGTTCTCAAGAAATGTAAAGGGGATGGAGTGGGGAACAGGAGGTTGGATTAGATGTTTTGATTCCTCCTTACAATGAGATCCTTAGGTGTGGGAGGAGATTAGGGTGATGCAGTGCGGTTAAGCACTGTAGGGAGGGATGAAGTGAAACCTGTGCAGCATTCTAAGCCTAGTTCTTAGAGAACATTTTATCCACATCACAAAATCACTGCACAGTTTGCTGCAAATTGGCAGGCTCTGTTAATGAGAGTGGTCCAGGCCTGGAGTATCCAAGGGATGCAGAAGGTCAGAGCGGAACTATATTGGCGGAGCTGTTTGGGGGGCCCTAAGACTGAAGTATGTGGTGGGTGCGGGCCAGGAGTGAAGAGATTTGGCTACTCTATTGAGGACAGACAGCAGTGAAGCTGCCTGCTGTAGGCTTGGCTCAAGCCAGAGATCATTTGTTTTCATGAGCACCCAGTTCCCCTGCAAGCTAACATGAAATGGAGGAAAGCCCCCAGTGATCTTTTGGCATGAGATTGATGAGCACAGACCCTATGACAAGCACAAGCCATCCTGTTCCTCCCACCCTCCCTCTCTTTTTTCTTCATGATAACAGTCTTCAAGTATGTAAAAGGTTGTTATAAAGAGGAAGGTGATAAATTCTTCTCTTTAGCCACTGAGGACAGGACAAGAAGTCCTTAAATTGAAGCAGGGGAAATTCAGGTTAGACATAAGAAAACTTTCCTAACTGTAAGGATATCTAAGCACTGGAACAAATTACCAAGGGAGGTTGTGAAATCTCTGTCACTGGAGGTTTTTAAGAACAGGTTAGACAAACACCTGTCAGGGATGGTCTAGAATAGAAAATACTTGGTCCTGCCTCAGTACAGGGGACTGGACTAGATGACCTATTGAGGTCCCTTCCGGTCCTACATTTCTATGATTGGGATGGAGGATCAGGGATGGAGGATGGGATGGAGGATCAGGGGCCAGGTTCAGTGGCTGTAGTAACAGTGTCTTCCTTCCTGCTAGGTTGTTCGGAAGTACTGCCCGCATCATGTGGGCCATTACCTGGGTATGGATGTTCATGACACACCAGACATGTCCCGATCGCTCCCACTCCAGCCGGGCATGGTGATAACCATCGAGCCAGGTAAAGGGACATACTTTCAACCCTGATTCTGTAACAAGTCACACTGATGATGATATAATATACTTTTACATAGCTCCCTGCACATTCAGACCAAAATGCTTGAGGTGCTTTGCAATGGAGTTAAACACATAGTGTACTAAGAAAGCACAGGGAATTATTACCAGCCCAGCATATAACCAGAACTAGCCAGTTGCAAGAGTGAGCTCTCAATGCGTGTTCCTTAATTTTTACAAAGTAAGCATTCTACTGGGATGCTTTCCTTCAGATCGTTACAGTTGGGCTTGCAGCCCTCAAATAGAAACTGGTCTCTGACGCTGACTTTCTTTTCTCTGCCCTTCTCCCCCATTGCCCAGAGCACTGTCAGTGTCTCTTCTCATATAGGCAGCACTGACATCGAGAAATGCAGAAAGTCTGAATGGAAGCGTTAGGGTTTATATTTTTATACAGGGGGTCTGTACGCAGCGGGGAAGTGCTCTCAAACCTCCCCTTCCGCTAGAAGCTGCCCCAAACAGAGGTGAATGAGAGAAACTTTCCTTGACAAAGCTCTTCCAGTTTGACCCCCTCCAGTATTGCTCAGTGCACAGCCCTGCCCTCGTCACCATGTGAGCCAGTGAAGGGGGGGAGCATTCTGTAGTGTCTTCTCATCCTGCTCTTCTGAGGGGTTTTATTCCCTCCTTTCCCTCAGGCATCTACATCCCCGAGGATGACATGGCCGCCCCAGAGAGGTTACGTGGCCTCGGTGTGCGCATCGAGGATGATGTTGTGGTGACGGAGGAAGCACCCCTGATCCTATCTGCAGACTGCCCCAAGGAGATCTATCATGTCGAGCAGATCTGTGGCCGCAGCCTGTGATTTCTCTCCTCTGCCTTATACACTCTGCTTGGGTTCCTCAGGAAACGTGCTCCCACTGACACATGCAGTGATGTATATTTCTGTGAATGGACCTGGTTGTAGGGCAGTTGGGGAGGTGGGGGTTGGGATGGAAGTTGTTGCTGGTGTGGGGACTCTGTAGTTAGGACAGGAATTGGATAATTAATGGCTCAGGTAATGTCACTGTTAGAAAGTGAAGAAACCATTTATTTACAAAGTTAACGTCTGTTCTAGGTAGCGCTGAGTGAAAGATCTAGAATGCAGGAGGTGGATCCCTCCAATCCTGCTCTCATGTACATGATCTTTTTCAGTTCTGTCAGCAGGTCTTTGAACAGGGTGCAGCGGCTGAGGGTCAGGTCCCACACGTTGCCCTTTGTTGTCAGTTTCACACCAGCTCAGTCAGACACCAATTTAAGTGAAAACGTTCAAAAGTTTGTCTGGAGAGCGGGCAAGTGGGTTGTTTTGGGCTTCTGTGGAGCAATGACATGAGGAGGTTGGGAGACTGGAAGATCGGGTCGGGTTGTGGGAAGTTTGTATCGATGTAGAAGGGTTTTGGTATCTAGGGAAGAGAATATGTTAGGCTCTCTTTCTAGGAGGTTTAAGAAAGATTGGCAATAGTAAGAAGGGGCCATCTGAAGGCATACAGCAGGGTTTGGTAGTTGGGAGGGGGACTGACTGGGTTCAGTGCACTTGGTACGTGTTTGGATTGCCCATTCATCCGGCCTTCTGGTCTCTTCCCCCCCCACCCATTTTTAGATCCAGATTTCCACTCTACCTCCCTGCCACCCTACCCCCAATTCTTCTACCTGAGATCAACCTGACTGTACTGGTCTGCACTAATGAGCTGCTGTTTCTCTAGTTCAAATATGTGTACATTAGTGTACAATTGTGTCTGGGACAGTCAAAATCCCATCCAGTGCTTGAATGGCAGGTGCAGGCAACCACACCAATGCCCCTCAAGCAGTCCAGAATGTATTTTGTAACTTGTTAAGAGAGAGAAGAATAACCTCCAGTATGGGGTTCCAGTAGTCTCCCCTTTGAAAGTTTTTTAACATATAGGGCACCTGCCTTTTGGTGATTTCCAAGTTTAAAAAAAAAAAAAAAAGTATTTGACGATATCTCTGAGCCAGGTATAAATGTGACCCCTTTCCTTCAAGGGTAGATGAATGAATTTGCAGGTTCTAGAAAAGAGGATGAATCCTAATTCTCTATTCCCTTCCAACATTCAGTCCATTTCAAACCGTGGTAAATGTATCTATAATACATATATACTGTGTTTGGTTATTTATTGGTCATATTTTGGCAAGTAGCTTTATATTTAATACATTGTGAAAAATATCACTTACTACAATGTATATCCCTTGTTTTATTTATACATTCTTTTGCTTCACTCCATTCTTTTTTCTCCTCTAAGGTAGAGCTCCCTGTATTTTCTCCTCTGTTGTTTTCAGTGTATGTTGTTTCTTTTTTATTTTGTTCTCTTCTTTCCCTGTGCTTGCTTTCTGTCTTTCTTTCTTCTAAAATTTAACTTCCTAATCCCCAGGCTTCTCTTTTCTGATCTATTCCTCAGTCTCTCCACCAATTCAGATGGATGACTCTAGCAATTAACATATAGGAATAGGACTCCTGAATTCTGTTTCTGGCTCTCTGCTAATTTTGTCTGACCTTTGGCAAAACCTTTTATACCTCTCTGTGCTTCGTTTTCCTCTTCTGCAAAATTTGCTTACCTCTTTTAGGTGGGTGTTGCAAGACTTGCTTAATTAGGGCCAAATTGTGCACCCTAGTGGACATGTGCATCTCCCATCGCCTTCAAGGGGAGATGGGTATGTGCATCCAAGGGATGAACTTGACCCTTTAAAGGCAGCTAACCTGCCTGACCTGTTCCCAAAAAAAAAAAAAAAAAAAGGGCAAGAGAAAAAAGGTGAGGCTTTTAGTGAGTTTTACAGATCAGTCTATGCCTATTTAAAAGAATCTGCTATATTTTGATTGTGATAATTTTGTTAGATCGCTACTACAGTGACAAGTACAATATAAATTGTTAGAAAGAAGGTGCACTAAAGATATATGGAGATGCATAACATTGCTGCTAATGTGCTAACTGATAATCATTTAGCCTGTACTCTAAATCTGTTACACATAACATTGTTATTCCAAACATGCCTTTGGTGCTGTGCCAACCAATACCGATAGTAGTAACTTTGGACTTTGAATCTACGAGACTAGCTGTGAATAACATTCACCTGTAAAGCTGTATTTTCCCATGTACCTAACTGCAGAGTTGATGATTCTGTAGCTGTCTGTAAATAAAACTTTGAAATACAAAGTTATTTTTGAAAAAAGGATAATTTGTATTAAGTCATTTCTCTGACCATGAAGTTACATAAGATCTAAGAACTTCCAGTAAGAACTTCCTTTTTCAGGGAGATACAAGTCAGCTGTAAATTAACTCAGAATGAATTAACGTTGTTGTTGTTTTCTGTTACTGTAGCACCTATGAGTCCTAGTCTTGGCCCATTATGCTGCTGGCTGTACAAACACAGTACAAAAAGATGGCCCCTGCCCCAGGGATTTATAATCCCTGTAAGACAAGAGACAACAGATGGATACTGACAGACAAGGGAATACAAATAAACAATAACCCAGCATTGCTCAGCATGATAGGCAGTGGTCTTTTATTGAATATTTTTGAATGGAGGCACATAGTAAATAGTTATCCAAGTAAATGGAGTATGATTTTCCTTACAGAGGTGGGTCCTGGGAATGTTGGAGTTTAATTTGTGTTTTGGTACGGAATCTAAATTGTTCATAGCTCTACTGAGTGAAGAGTAATGGATCGCCTGGAGCAGGGGTGGGCAAGCTTTTTGGCTCGAGGGCCACATCTGGATATGGAAATTGTGTGGCGGGCCATGAATGCTCATGAAATTGGGGGTTAGGGTACAGGAGCAGGTGAGGGCTCCGGCTGGAGGTGTGGGGTGGGGCTGGGGATGAGGGGTTTGGGGGTACCGGAAGGTGTTCCAGACTGGGACTGAGGGGTGCAGTGGGTGGGAGGGGGATCAGGGCTGTGGCAGGGGGTCAGGGTAGGGGTGGGGGTGCGTACCTCAAGCAGCTCCCAGAAGTAGCAGCATGGTCCCCTCTCCGGCTCCTACGTGGAGGTGTGGCCAGGAGGCTCTGCTGTGTGCTGCCACATCAGCAGGTGCTTCCCCTGCAGCTCCCATTGTCTGCGGTTCTTGGCCAATGGGAGCAGTGGGGGCTGTGCTTCGGGTGGGGGCAGCTTGCAGAGTCCCCTGGCTGCCCCTATGTGTAGGAGCTGGAGAGGAGACATGCTGCCGCTTCTGGGAGCCGAGTGGCGGGGCAAGCCCCGACCCCACTCCCCGGCAGGAGCTCGAGGACTGGATTAAAACATCTGGAGGGCCGGATGCGGCCCTCGGGCTGTAGTTTGCCCACCCCTGTCCTAGACCTGTGTCTTCTCAAGACAGTTGTAAGATTGTCAGATTCAAGTTGATTTGCTCTGGATTCTATATTTCTTCCATTTTGTTTAGCCATTTCTTCAGTATAGGAATTTCTTTAGGAGCCATTGCCCAGTAGTGCATTTGTATGTGGCTGCAATTAATTTTTTGAATAAGTTGCTCGTCGTTGTTCTGAATGATTAAGGAGGGTGTAACCCCCAGAACAGTGGTTCTCAACCAGGGGTACTTGTACCCCTGGGTATACACAGAGGTCTTCCAGGGGGTACAATAACTCTTCTAGATATTTGCCTAGTTTTACAACAGGCTACATAAAAAGCACTAGCGAAGTCAGTACAAACTAAAATTTCATACTGACAATGACTTGTTTATACTGCTCTATATACTATACACTGAAATGTAAGTACAAGGTTTATATTCAGATTGATTTATTTTATAATTATAGGGTAAAAAGAGAAAGTGAGGAATTTTTCAGTACTAGTGTGGCTGTGACACTTTTGTATTCTTATGTCTGATTTTGTAAGCAAGTTGTTTTAAGTGAAGTGAAATTTGGGATACACAAGATGAATCAGACTCCTGAAAGGGGTACAGTAGTCTGGAAAGGTTGAGAGCCAGAGGACTGGGAAAAGGCAAATACAGTACCTAGTTATAAAAATGGGGAATTATAGTCCAGACAGCTTAATTTTTGTACCCGGAAAGATAATGGAGCAAATAATTACACAATCAATTTGTAAGCACCTAGAACAGGGGTGGGCAAACTTTTTGGCCCAAGGGCCTCATCTGGGTATGGAAATTGTATGTCGGGCCATGAATGTTCAGGATATTGGGGTTGTGGTGCAGGAGGGGGTGAGGGCTCGGGGCTGGGGCAAAAATGAAGCGTTCAAGGTGTGGGAGGGGGCTCCGGGCTGGGGTGGGGGAGTGGGGTGGTGAGGGCTCCGGCTGGGGGTGTGGACTCTTGGGGGCTGGGGATGAAGAGTTTGGGGTACACGGTGTTCCGGGCTGGGACTGAGGGGTGGGAGGGGATCAAGGTTGGGGCATGGGGCGAGGCTTATGGGTTTAGGCTCCAGGCAGCACTTACCTCAAGCAGCTCCCGGAAGCAGTGGTATGTCCCTTCTCTGTTGGAGCGCTGGAGGGGCTATTAGCGCATGGGAGCCGGAGGGGCCATGCCGCTGCTTCTGGGGGCCACGTGGAGCGGCCCTGACTGTGCTCCTGACTGGAGCACCAGAGTGGGGCCATGCAGCTGCTTCTGTTTGAAGCAGGTCTCAACCCTGCTCCCCAGCTGGAGCGCCAGAGCGAGGCAGGCCCCAGACCCTGCTTCCCAGGCTGGTGGGCTGGATCCGGCTCGTGGGCTGTAGTTTGCCCACCCTGACCTAGAAGATGATAAAGTGATAAGTAATCGTTAACATGGATTTGTCAAGAACAAATCATGTCAAACCAACCCAATATATGTCTTTGACAGGGTAACAAGGCTTGTGGATAGGGGAGAAGCAGTAGATGTGATATCTGGACTTTAATACGACTTTTGGTATTGTCTCACATGCCCGTCTCATAAGCAAACTAGGGAAATACAGCCTAGATGAACCTGCTATATGGTGGGTGCACAACTGATTAGAAAACCATACTCAGAGTAGTTATCAATGGTTCACAGCCAAGTTGGAAGGGCATGTTGAGTAGGGTCCCACAGGGATCTGTCTTAGGTCTGGTTGTTCAATGTCTTTATCTATGATATGAATAATGGCACAGAGAATACACTTATAAAGTTTGCGGACAGTACCAAGCTGGGAGGCGTTGCAAGTGCTGTGGAGGACAGGATTAGGATTCAAAATGACTTGGACAAACGAGAAATGATCTGAAGTAAATAGGATGAAATTCAATAAGGACAAGTGTGAAGTACTCTACTTAGGAAGCAATAATCCATTGCACAAATACAAAATGGGAAATGAGCATCTAGGGAGGAATACTGCAGAAAAGGATCTGGGGGTTATAGTGGATCACAAACTAAATCCAACAATGTAATACTGTTGCAAAAAAACAAACATCATTCTGGGATTTATTAGCAGGAGTGTTGTAAGCAAGACATGAGAGGTAATTCTTCTGCTCTACTCAGCACTTATAAGGCCTCAACTGGAGTATTGTGTCCAGGTCTGGGCACCCCACTTTGGGGAAGATGTGGACAAATTGGAGAAAGACTAGTGGAGAGCAACAAAAATGATTAAAGGTCTAGAAAACATAACCCATGAGGAAATATAGGAAAAATTGGGTTTGTTTAGTCTGAAGAGAAGAAGACTGAGGGAGGACGTAACAGAGTTCAAGTACATAAAAGGTGGTTATAAAGAGGGGGGTGATAAAGTGTTCTCCTTATCCACTGAAGACAGGACAAGAAATATTGGGCTCAAATTGTTGCAAGGGAGATTTAGGTTAGGCATTAGGTAAAGCTTCTTAACTGTCAGGATGGCTAAGCACTGGAACAAATTACCTAGGGAGGTTGTGGAATTGCCATCATTGCAGGTTTTTAAGAGCAGGTCAGGCAAGCATCTGTCAGTGATGATCTAGATAATACTTAGTCCTTCCATGAGTGCAGGGGACTAGACTAGACTTTCCAGTCCTATATTTCTATGATTCTATTATTGGGGCTCTGGCTATCTGTAAGATGCCTCTCACCAAGCATTACGATGGCCGATGAGATCTGCTGAAGCACTCAAGCGAACAGTCCTGATATGTAAACATCAGGGAATTCTGATGGTCCTCAGAGAGTCGTTAACTGTAGAATTCACTTCTCCTGTTGATCTATAGGAGCCTGAGTTTGATGACCCCAACTTTAAGATATCTTTGCTCAGGATTTTGGTTGAGGGAGGACTAGGGAACAGGTGCAAGTGTATTTGGAAGAGAGTTTTTTGTTGAAATAATGTAACAAGTCTTAAAAGAAGCCAAGGTATAGATGAAGATTCTCAAACCCACACAGACAATCACAGAGAAGCTTTCTGAATTCCACAGTCCTGAAGAAGGCTTATCTTCACATTTCCATTCTACTTTCCCCCAGAGCAGTCCTCTGATTGGTAAATGGATGGCAGCTATTTCAAATCCAATAGTTACCATACAGTCTGGCCTGTGCTCCCAGCCTCTTTTCCAGGATTGTGTAAGTATTATGGAGGCACTGGTCACAGCTCCATTTTTAAGGTTGAGGTGAATTTTGCACTTATCTATGAAATATACAGCATATCGTCCCCAAAATTACAGCATGTATTCTGAGAAGAATGCAGGGGGTGCAAATTGGAGATGCAAATTGAGGGAGAGGCAAATTGTGATCTGTGCATGCAAGGGAGAGCATAGAACAGGAGAAGAGGAAATTGTGGTGTATTTGTGCAGGGGAACATGGAGGCCAGGTGTATTCTCTGGCTGCTTTGTGGTGTTCTAGTGACATAAAGCAGCTTATAACCTGATCTATTTGGCCAATACACTGTGGCTTGTTTATGCTGCTCCAGAGTGGCAGAAAGCAACCAGAGTGTATCAATGAATCTGGTCCTAAAAGTTAAAATTAAAAAAATTATTTAAGGCTGATATTATTTATCTTCCAATCATTAGAGATGTCATGGTGCAGTTCTCTGTAGTTCTTGTTCAGTATGTTCATGTATGACATTTTTAATAATTTTAAAATAAGTATATTCCCTACAAAACCTACATTAGGGTGGAGATAAAGTTGAGAGTATGTATCGGTAACTGGATAAAATACATTATAGGGATCATAGAAGTGTAGGATTGGAAGGGACCTCAATAGGTCATCTAGTCCAGTCCCTTGCACTCAAGGCAGTACTAATTAATAACTTGACCATTTCTGACAGGTGTTTGTCTAACCTGTTCTTAAAAACCTCCAGTGATGGCAATTCCACAACTTCCCTAGACAATGTGGATGTTGTAATTGTATCAGAAACTAGCATTATAAAGCCAGGAAATGAAAAGTGAAGATTACACTTAGAAGAAATCCAAATATGTTAAGTTATAGAAATGTTACCTGTATAAAATATATAAAATACTGTGTGTGTGTGTGTGTGTGTGTGTGTGTGTGTGTGTGTGTGTGTGTGTGTGTGTGTGTGTGTGTGTATCTCTCTCTCTCTCTTAGATCCACAAACACTCAAATGCTTTAATCATACTCTGATTGCAGTGTCACTATGGGTCAGAGTTAAGGTTGTTTGGCTGCCATAACTGTTCATTTCTATACCTTAAAATATTTGGATTTATTTTAAACTGTGATTTTATTGTATTATGGTTGTGTCTAGAACCTTTATATAGGTGTCTTATTGTTATGTACATCTACATTAAATTAACTTGAGTTTATAATGCTTGTTTTTTAAATAATTACATCATCTATGTAATGTATTTTGCCTAAGTTACTGATCTGACTTTCATCCTTAACTCAATCTTAATATTGTTTTGTTTGGGAATTAATAATAGCTTTCAGCAAGAAGGGAATTAATTCCTATCCGTATAATTCTGCTAACCAGAGCTTTGTGCAAAGAGAAAGCTGATGTAAGCAGGCAGTAAGATACAGTTTTTGGACCTTCTCAGATTCACGATAAACACAGAAGAAAGCCATACAGAGCCAGGGAAGGGGTGTTTGTGGTGGGGTGTGACACTTCCTGGGGATATCTAGGGCTGTGAGGCACCTCGCTACCACCTGACCTTAGCATGAGGAAGCCTTGTCTGGCTGGCATGGGTCAGCTTCCCTACTCCACTAGCCAAGGGCAACACAAGCACTTCCCTCTGAGCCTGCGTAGGCTTCTCTGTCTTTCTACAGGTTAGTGAAAGGCACACTTCAAACCCTTAGCTCTCTGAGAGTCCCACTGGAGTGTCCAGCCCCTGGTCCACTGGATGTTCACAGTATTCACAGATCTGCTGCTTCCAAAGAAACAGTACAGCCCCAGCTTACTAGTTACACCTCAGATCACTGCTCTGTTCACTGTTTATAGTGAAATCTGGAATAGGTTTAACAAAATATAGCAATTCAAAGTCATAGCAAGTAGAAGTATTGGAAAAAAATGGTTATGTATAAAATTATAATACATTCTAGAGCGCAGACTTAATTAACAATATACTCTCGTCTAATAAAGAATTACTTGTAAATTCTCAGACAATTCATTCTATACTCTGGCCACCCCCTTCCTTCCATGGGCACTCCTTGCTGCGGCATGGGTGTGAACTGGGCGTCACCCGCTGCGGCACTTTTACTGATGGGGCAGTGCTCCGGGTCTTCGGCAGCACTTCAGCGGCAGGACCTTCACTCGCTTCCGGTGTCTTTGGTGGCACTGAATTTTCATCACCGAAGTGCTGCCAAAGACCTGCGGCGCGAGTGAAGATCCGGAGCACTGCCCCATCAGTAAAAGCACTGCAGCAGGTGGCGCCTTTTTTTTTTTTCCCCGCTCCCCCTCTTCCCTCCAGCTGGTTACACCACTGCTTCCATGGTGCAGGACTCAGGACCGAGGGAGCTTGCAGCAGCTGCGTCTCAAAAAGCTGATCTAATTAACAATGCAGTGTACTTAAGGGAAATGCACCTATCTCCCTCTATTCCTGCTGCCTTGCAGAGTGAGAGAGTTAACCCTTGAGGGCTCAGCCAACTGCTAGTTCATCATTTAGCAGTAAGTAAAATATCCCACCCTCTGACTCCTCCACCTCAACCAAGCTTCACAATCATCACTGTGTTCCAGTATTACATTGTTTGTTTAAAACTTTTACTTACACACACACACACACACTCTCTCTCTCTCTCTATATATATCTATATCTATATCTATATATAGTATTTTGCTTGGTGAAAAAAATTTCCCTGGAACCTAACCCCCCCATTTACATTCATTCTTATGGGGAAATTGGATTTGCTTAACATTGTTTCGCTTGAAGTCACATTTTTCAGGAATATAACTACAATGTTAAGTGAGGAGTTACTGTACCTTCTAAGGTCCAGAGTTCAAAATTTGTCCATGTTTGGAATACAGGATCAATGTAGTCTTCGTGAGAAACACAGATCTCCTAATACTGACAGCACCCATGAAGTTTTATATCTTATTCAGAGGCCTTTCTCATCTTGTGCCACATTTTGATTGTCCCTGTATATGGGGATGGTTCACAGCTGGAACATACAAATAATCACTCTTACGAAATCCAGCCTTTATTGAAGCAGCTAGAGGAGGTGTAAATTATTTTATTCCCAGTCAAGTGCTATCCTTTGGCTCTTAAGTCTAATGTGCAATGTATTCTAGAAGGATCACCAAAAAGTACTGTCTGAAATCAGCCCAATATCACCCTTCTCTTTTGGGCAACTGAATTTATTTAAAGCAACATATGGTTTCTTACCCCTCTATAAGAAATCAGTGACAATTCTATAAAGGTTAACAAAAAGATTGTTATTTAAATTAAAAGGATATGTCTGGATGGGATATATATCTTGGACAGGATATTACAACTATTCTACCCAATAACGATACTGGGAGTTTTTCCCCATTTAATAAGGATTAATATCAATAATTATTCTGTGTAATTTTATATGAAAAATTGGCACTATCAAAACCCTCTATAGCCTATTTGGAAATGTAAAGCTTGGGCTTACATGAGTTTTATGAAGAAAGCGTATTCTATTTTGTGCACTATTATGTCACATCTGAATTCCTGATAAGTTATTCAACTATCCATAGTAAATGGTTGTCCATACCTATACGATGAATCCTCACCTGTTAAATCATTCAAAAAGCTCCTGATTAAAATGTACATGTTAAATATATTGTGACTATCTGCACCTGTTAAACATTGAAATAAACTCCCTGTAATCTGGTACAACCAATATTTTCATACTTTTATATATCTGGTCGAAAATAAGTTTCCACCTGTCCAGCTATTCTAAACAATACCATGATGCAAGAAAAGGCCTGAAGTCAAATTTGGAACTTTCTCCCATGCTCAATGAGAAAAATGGATATGATTTTGAACTAAAACAATTCCCTGTGGAAAGATTAAATGTCAGAGAAGGAAGTGAAATATATGAAAGCTACTGAATTTAAATATTTGCTTTCTAAGTAATGCTAAAAATCAACCACTGGGTCTGACAAGAGGAGAATTCTTCCACCCCATCTCCCACTTCTACTAGAGAATGGACCTACTGATTTTGAGTCAGAAATGTATCTCCCTTTTACAGTCCATATAACACTGCCTATGTCTAAATATGCTTTAAAAGTTCTCTGTAAAACACTTAAAACTTCATTTAGTTCAGAACAAAGAGAAAAGAGTAGCACAAAACTTTTAAACATGATTCCAGTTAAACTAACGGGAACGGAAAGGTAGATTTTTAAACATCTTGTTTACTGTCTGATGGACAGACCTTAATTTTCCTGGAAGCTCAAACTACAATGAACAAGAAAACTGGACTCAGAGGAATGACACACTAACTAGATGAATGGCCGGGGGGGATGGGGAGAGTTGGGGATCCCCAAAGTTCTCCTTTGGCTAAGACTATCTAAAAGTGAGTTTTGTGGAACTGGGAACCGGAACTGTTTTGTGGATTTGGACTGAAAGTGAATGTGTGCTGAAGTCTTGGCTTCCCATGACCTGGTGCAGCTCAGAATCCATCTCAGCACTGCTGAGGGTAGTGTCTTAATCCCAGAAGAGAGCAGGGAATAGAAATAATAGAAACTGTTTTAAGATTTCAGTACCAACAATGCTGTCAGAAAGGGAGTACACTCATTAGGTTTTCTGATGTCCTGAAAACAAAGATGGTCCCCTGGGCTAGAGCTCTTTAGCTGTCCCTTTTCCTCGCTGGAGCCCACCAGAAGCATTGGACAAATCCCTTCCCATTTCCCTCTCTGTAAAACCCTTTCTGTCCTGGTAATTTTCAGAGTTTCTCATTAAAAGGGATCTCTATTGGAGCCTGACTGATGTAGAGTGATGATCACAGATACCAGCCTATTTGGATGGGGCTGGCTCTTTCAGGGTGCACAAAAGTTTAGAAGAAATGGTGTCTCTGCTCCTGTCACTATTGGGAGATTATCAGGGCACTTAGTAACTGGACAACTGTTAACTGCTATTTTTTAAAAGGAATGTGCCAGTTATAAGAGCCCAGGTAGACACATTGCTCTCACCTGGAGACTCTCTTGTCTATTCACCAATCCTTTGATCCTCTGAGCTCCATATTTATGTGACTGTCAATCCATAGATCTTACCTTGGTTGCCATAGTTTCCATGAGGAGGGTTCAGGAGGTGGCTGTTGTATCTACATATTTTTTTCACCCATGACCTTGGTTTCTGGGCCTTCTAATGTCTCCTCCTCATATCCTTGGTGTTTCACCAAGACAACGTGGTTTTAAGAAGGATTCCTTGCTGTGACGGGGTGCTTGATGCCCCTCTAGGATGTCACCTCCTCCGGGTCACTCTGGGGATAGCTTGTGATGTTGACACCCCTTGCCTGCCGTCTCTCCTCCTCTCTCTCTGGGTCTGCAGTCCCTCTCTCGCTCCATGAGCTGCAGCCTCCTCTTCGTGACTCAGCCCCCCAGGTAGCTCACTATCCATTTCCTCCTTCAGGAGTATCAAAATCTTCCTTCAGCGATCCTGGGCAGTAGCCTTTCCTAATCAGGATTCTCAGACAGTCTTCCCAGTCATTGCTGCATAATGCCACTCCCTCAGTGGCTGGCAGGGGAACCTGGGACTACTCTCTATTCTGGGTTCCAGCTCAGGGACCCTCTAACCACCAGGCCAGACCTATTCCCCTCTGGACCTTACTGCCTTTCCCTGAGCCCTTTCCTCACCATCTGACTTCCCTACCCCAGTTTGCTAGCTTCATCACTCCCTCCTCCCTGGCTGCTCCTTCCAGGGAAGAGGAAATCCCATCCTCCCAGCCCAGCTGGGACTAGCAGCTGAGCCCAGCGCAGGGTAGGAGCCACCAGATGGGGCATCTCCAGCTCTGCCCCCCGCTGACATGATTTACTTCTCTAGTGGTTACTCCAGGCACCAGAAACGACATGCCTGAACTGCTGGGGAGGAGTGCATGATCACTCTTGCAGCTTTCCTTTTCTTCCCCGTCAGAAGTTATTCTTCTGTGGGGAAGCAAAGAAATCTGTGGGGAACATGAATTCTGTGCACATGCAGTGGTGCAGAATTCCCCCAGGAGTAATTGCAAAACAACAGGGCATGGACCTGAGTCACAGTGGGACTCTGGCTCTGACCCACCCTCCTAGAAGGGTACTAGGACCCGAGTCCTGAGTATTTGCTGACCCAAGTCAGACTAACGTGTGTGTGGACAGGAGCAGGGCTCAGGCTCAAACCTGAGTCAGATCCCGAGCTTAGTGAGCAGTGTAGATATACCCTGTGAGTATAGTCTCTCTTCACTAATTTCCAACCCCTGTTCTCTCAGTGTGAGACTGCTGGAGAGAGTGCTGCATTCCAGACCAGCATATAGGAGTTGTAGGTATTAGAATATCTCTAAACAGTTTTTTAGCATCTCCCACGCACCAGTCTGGAACGGCCTCCTCTTGTATTACTGAACAGACATGGATTTCTGGAATCAGTAGGAGTTCATTGATTTTAGTATGCAGAAGCATTTGTGTTACTACTTTGGTAGCTTCTGCAATTTTACAGTCAACCTATTGTTCGCAGATTATCCATTGTCATTCAGGGACCAGAGTACAATACATGCTTTTTACTAATTTAACTGAATCTTTTTAACACTCTCCTTATTAACATTCTTCTTCTTTATGAGGGCCATGAAAACTTCCTCTAAGCGTTATGGGAGAGACATGTTGGGAACTAGAGTTCTTGGCACCAAAATATTCCTTAAATGTGATTAGTGATACTGTGTCTTAGTCCTGTGATGTCACAAGACTCCTCATCATTCCATACTGGTGTATTGGAGATGCAGAAATAGAATTTTACCCCAAAATAGTAACTTCCCAGATTTTTGTCTTCCTGTTATTCTCGACTCCAGATCCATCTCCAGACCCATTCTGTCCACACTAAAATCTCAGCCTGTCTCTCTGACATCTCTTGGATGTCTAGCTATCAGTTCAAGTTCAATATGGCTAAAACCAAGCTCATAATCTCTCTTCTGGTGTCCTTTCTTGATCACAACACTACTTTCCTGTCACTCAGGCCCATAACCTGGCACCATCTTCAACCCAGACCTCTCTCTCTCTGTCCTCACATTGACTATATCTAAATATTGCAGATTCTTTAAGAAAAACATTTTCCTATCTACCCAAGCAGCTAAAACTCTCATCCAGGCTGTCATCATCTCACTTTGTGATTACTGCAATATCCTTGTCTCTGACCTTGACAAATGCAATCCTACCCTGCTTCTAACCATTGAGAATGCTGCTGCAAAGATCGTTCTCCTAGCCTGTCACTTTGACCAAGTAACCCCTCTTTTTGCATCCCTCCACTAGCTCCCCCTTTTCTATTGCATCAAATGTAAGATACTTGTATTCACTTTCAAGGCCCTTCATGACCTTTCCCCACTCTCTCTGTCACCTCTCATTCAGTACTGAGCTGTCAACTTCTGCCTCCGATCAGCTGCTTGTTAAATTTTCAAAAAAGCATCTTTGTACTTTCTCACACTTGAGAGGAGCTTCCTCCAAATAGCCACAAAACTAATGCACTATCCTCCTCCAAATACCTCTTTAAAACTCCCCTTTGCCATGATGACTACAAAAAAATTGACATTTAAGTCACTAGTGCTCTGTCTGTCATGTTGGTCAATATTGTCTCCTTGTTTCCAGGTACTCCCTGTCTAGCTGCCTGTGTCCATTTGTTGTCTCTTGGCTTATACTCACTTGTAAGTGCTTTGTGGCAGGGACTGTCTTTTTCTTCTGTATCTGTACAGCACTTGGCACAATGGGATCTTGGTTCGTGACTGGAGTTTCTAGGGGCTTATTGTAATAAAAATAAAAAATTATTACTGAGGGACATTTGCGTAATGACACAACCTCTTGTGCTCTGGCTGCTTATTTCCCTGCATGATGTCACAAGTTTCAGCTCATGACATGGCATGTGGTTGCTGTAGAGGTGTTTGTAATCTCAAAATGGAAGACATAAGCATCGTGACTTGGTATTCAAATTGGGTAGTCAAGGTTTAATGACTCTTGCAGACAATCAAACCACTGACCCCTCCACCCCTGAACACACATTAGCTTGGCCCTGTGAGTAAAAAATGAAAGAGGAGGATTTGGAGAGTGGTTCACAAAAGTACCCCAGCTTGGTTAAAAGGGGCATAGAAAGGCTGTCATCATGGCCCCTTGTTGTAATGTACTGCTCTGTTGCACGTTGTGGGGCCGATGTTTGAATCCCACTGTGTTTTTCTTCCCTAGCACCATCCCCCCAGACCTGTAACGGCAGAATGCTATAGCACTGGCATTAGTGGTGGTCCAAATTATACAAGGGAAGGAAGGAGGAAATGTGCGCTTGCAGTGTGTCGACCCCCTACTAATTTGGGGAAGAGGTCTGAAATACTGGGACCATATGTGGGAGGTCTGGGTCCCCTCCTTGGCTAGGGGAGACTGGCAGAGCATGGAGAGGGTTTGAAGGAGTCAGCCTCCAACAGGAGCCAATAAGCAATGACAACACATCCTGTGGAAAAGTTACTTCAGACAGTTTTACACTTTACTTGCTGTCCCTATATATGCATGTGAGATTCTGTACACACACAGAACACTATCTCACGTACACGCATGCACCATCTCACAAACATAATGCTGGAAAAGAGGTCGGTAGGAGAGAATCCCTGACCCTTCTGCTTTTGCTCATGGAGAAATGGTCTTATTGGTTGGTAGAGATGAGCATGCTCCTGCTACTTAAGTGAAATCACCTGCATCTGGTCCATAGAGGCAGGCAGGATGCCATAGTTAGTAATACACCACACACAAGCTTGCAGAGGTGTTGAGGAATGTGTACCTGTGTTCATTTCTGATTAGCTGTGTGTGCAGACTTGCTGTCCAGGTAGTTTTAATGTATATAGATAGACTTTAAGATTTCTGCGATTATTGTTTTTTGATTTCCCCCCTTAGTGCAACTGTTGGGGATAAATCTAAAGTTACAGAGATAGGCCTTGCTTTTCCTTGTGCAGGAGATTCCTCTGGGCATGTGTGTCAGGTGTAGGGAACAGGTGTTTGGTCCATGTGTGAGTGGCTGCCAGTCTCAGGTCAGGAAGTTTCCAGTAAAAGTGTCCCTGTGATGGTTGGGTTGGTTCCAGTGTCTTTGCTCACATCCTTCCCTTCAAACTGCAGCTTTGCTCTACTCGGCTTCAGGCCAATGATTCCGACCAAGGGTTCCTTCTCCACAGCGGGGAAGGAGGTGACCTCAGTAGTACCTTGTGAGCCCTTTCATATTGACAGCCATTGTGTTCTCTTCTCAGTGCTTCAGCATTGAGCTGTGCCTGACTCAGATCTGCACCTGACCTGGGAACTTCCCATTTGAGATCATAGAATCATAGAACTTAAGATCAGAAGGGACCATTATGATCATCTAGTCTGACCTCCCGCAAGATGCAGGCCACAAAAGCTGACCCACCCACTCCTGAAATAATTCTCTCCCTTGACTCAGCTGTTGAAGTCCCCAAATCCTGATTTAAAGACTTCAAGTAGCAGATAATCCTCCAGCAAGTGACCCCTGCCCCATGCTGCGGAGGAAGGCGAAAAACCTCCAGGGCCACTGCCAATCTACCCTGGAGGAAAATTCCTTCCGACCCCAAATATGGCGATCAGCTGAACCCGAGCATGCGGGCAAGACTCTCCAACCAGACACTCCCGAAAAAAACTTTCAATATCCCAACATTGACCCTCGGTACTAATTACCAGTGGTCGCACGTTATTGACCTATTGACTAAATCACGTTATCCTATCAAACCATTCCCTCCATAAACTTATCAAGCTTAATCTTAAAACCAGAGAGGTCCTTCGCCCCCACTGTTTCCCTCGGTAGGCTGTTCCAGAATTTCACTCCCCTGATGGTTAGAAACCTTCGTCTAATTTCAAGCCTAAACTTCCCGACTGCCAATTTATATCCATTTGTTCTCGTGTCCACATTAGTACTGAGCTAAAATAATTCCTCTCCCTCCCTGGTATTTATCCCTCTGATATATTTAAAGAGAGCAATCATATCTCCTCTCAACCTTCTTTTGGTTAAGGAAAACAAACCGAGTTCCTCAAGTCTCCTTTCATACGACAGGCTTTCCATTCCTCGGATCATTCTAGTGGCCCTTCTTTGTACCCGTTCCAGTTTGAATTCATCCTTCTTAAACATGGGAGACCAAAACTGCACACAGTACTCCAAATGAGGTCTCACCAACGCCTTGTATAACGGGACTAGCACCTCCTTATCTCTACTATAAATACCTCGCCTAATGCATCCCAAGACCTCATTAGCTTTTTTAACGGCCACATCACATTGCCGACTCATAGTCATCCTGTGATCAACCAGGACTCCGAGGTCCTTCTCCTCTTCCGTTACTTCCAACTGGTGCATCCCCAGCTTATAACTAAAATTCCTGTTAGTCATCCCTAAATGCATAACCTTACACTTCTCACTATTGAATTTCATTCTATTACTAATACTCCAGTTTACAAGGTCATCTTAATCTCCCTGGAGGATATCCCGATCCTTCTCCGAATTGGCAATACCTCCCAACCGTGTCATCCATAAACTTTATCAGCCCACTCCTACTTTTGGTTCCAAGGTCAGTGATGAATAGATTGAATAAGATCGGACCCAAAACCGAACCTTGAGGAACTCCACTAGTAACTTCCCTCCAACCCGACAGATCACCTTTCAATATGACCCGCTGCAGTCTCCCCTTTAACCAGTTCCTTATCCACCTCTGGATTTTCATTTCGATCCCCATCTTTTCCAATTTAACCAGTAATTCTTCATGCGGTACCGTATCAAACGCCTTACTGAAATCAAGATATATTAGATCCACCGCATTTCCCTTGTCTAAAAAATCTGTTACTTTCTCAAAGAAGGAGATCAGGTTGGTTTGGCACGATCTACCTTTCGTAAAACCATGTTGTAATTTGTCCCAATTGCCATTGACCTCAAGGTCTGTAACTACTCTCTCCTTTAATATTTTTTCCATGACTTTACATACTACAGATGTTAAACTAACAGGCCTGTAGTTACCCGGGTCACTTTTTTCCCCCTTCTTGAAAATAGGAACTATATTAGCTAATCTCCAGACAAATGGTACAACCCCCGAGTTTAGAGATTCGTTAAAAATAATCGCTAACGGGCTTGCAATTTCACTCACCAATTCCTTTAATATTCTAGGATGAAGATTATCCGGGCCGCCTGATTTACTACCGTTAAGCTGTTCAAGTTTGGCTTCTACCTTGGATACTGTAATTTCCAACCCCGCACCTTCATTCCCATCAGTCACTCTGCCACTATTCCTAAGCCCTTCATTAGCCTCATTAAAGACCGAGGCAAAATATTTGTTTAGATATTGTGCCATGCCTAGCTTATCCTTAATCTCCACTCCGTTTACAGTTTTAAGCGGTCCCACTTCTTCTTTCTTGGTTTTCTTCCTATTTATATGGCTAAAAAACCTTTTACTATTGGTTTTAATTCCCTTATGAGGTCCATCTCTACCCGGATTTTGGCCTTTCTCACTGCATCCCTACACCCTCTGACCTCAATAAGGTAGGTTTCTTTGCTGATCCCTCCCATCTTCCACTCCTTGTACGCTTTCTGTTTTTTCTTAATCACCCCTCTGAGACGCTTGCTCATCCAGCTCGGTCTAAAACTGCTACCTAAGGACCGTTTTCCCTTTCTCGGGATACAGGCCTCTGACAGCTCCTGCAACTTCAACCTGAAATAATCCCAGGCGTCTTCCGCCTTTAGATCCCTAAATATGTTAGTCCAATCCACTTCCCTAACTAGTCGCCTTAATTTAGTAAAGTGAGCCCTTTTGAAATCGTAAACCTTAGTCTCAGATGCAATTTTGTTTATCCTTCCATTTATTTTGAACCGAATTAGCTCATGATCACTCGAGCCAAGGTTGTCCCCTACAACCATTTCCTCAACAAGGTCCTCACTACTCACCAAAACCAAATCTAAAATGGCATCCCCCCTCGTCGGTTCAGCTACTACTTGATGAAGGAATTCATCAGCTATCACGTCTAGGAAAAGCTGAGCCCTATTATTATTACTAGCATTTGTTCCCCAATCTATATCCGGGAAGTTAAAGTCTCCCATGATCATACAGTTCCTATTAGTATTTACCTCCTTAAAAACATTAGAGAGTTCTCTATCCATATCCAGGCTAGATCCCGGCGGTCTATAGCACACCCCAATCACTATCCCAGGGGAGGCTCTAGTAGTTTTCTTCCCTAATGTGACCATTGCCCAAACAAACTCCGTATTATCCATTCCATTACTAGTTATTTCATTACAGTTTACCTCATTATTGACATACAGTGCTACTCCCCCACCTTTACCTTTGTTTCGGTCTTTCCTAAACAGCACATACCCTTCCATACCTGTACTCCAGTCATGACTACTGTTCCACCATGTTTCGGTTATTCCTATGTTATCCGGTTTCAATTCTCAGACCAGGAGCTCCAATTCCTCCATTTTGTTACCTAGGCTTCTCGCATTGGTGAACAAACATCCTAATTTTTGCTGTTTGGCTTCTCTCACCTTTGTTACCCAATTTGGTAGGGACACAGTACCACCAGTATGACCTATTGGTCTAGTATCCATCCCCCCCTCTTCCTTATGTCCAAACCCCTCACTCTGGCTATATCCATTCTTATCCTGTTGTCCTCCCTCTCAATGTTTAAATTTGGTGTGGAGAGTGCCTGGACATCTCCCAACCGTCTCCCCCCAATACCTAGTTTAAAGCTCTTTTGATCAGATGAGCCAGCCTCCCTCCTAGAAGTCTATTTCCTTCCCTACTCAGGTGGAGCCCATCCTGTGAGAACAGTTCTCTGTCCCCGAAAGCCTCCCAGTGCCCATACATCCCAAAGCCCTCCTTATAGCACCATTCCCTGAGCCAACTATTTATCATCACAATCCTGTCACCCCTTTGTCGCCCTTCCCTAGGGACAGGTAGAATCCCACTGAAGATCACCTGAGCCTCAATTTCCTTGAGCGTCTTACCCAGCCTGGCATAGTCTCCCTTGATTCTCTCCAGCGAGAATCTGGCAGTCATTCGTTCCTACATGACGGATGATCAACGAGTTCTTACCTGCTCCTTTTAGGATCCTTTTCAACTGCAGGTCCACATCCCGTATTTTAGCGCCCGGTAGACAGCACACCCTTCTGTTCTCTGGATCGGCCCTGGTCACAGGCCTGTCCAACCTTCTCAGTATGGAATCCCCAATCACGTAGACCTGCCTTTGCCTGGTGACAGTGCGGTCTGCTAACCTATCCCCCGTTCCCCCTGGTTGCAAGCTCCTTCCATTCCTATCACTTGTGACCTCCTTCACTTTCCCCGGGCTTTCAGGTTCACTGATCCCCAAGCAGAGCTGTACCAGGCTGTCCTGGAGATCCAGAAGTCCTGCCTGAGCCTCTGCACTCCAGGTGTGAGCCTAGAGAACATCTGTCCCATAAGGCTCAGCATGATGCTGTAGAAGTTGATCCTAAAGAAAAGCACCACTGAGAACCACCTACTTTAATTCTCTTCACCCCAGCATCCCCAAACCAGATCTGGTAATTATCTCCTTGCAGGAAAGACCATCTGTATGGCAATCCATGCACAAGCCCTGGCGACCTGGGTTCAGGGCTCACTTCAGTATATGGCTCTCTCATGTTGTTACAGCCCTGACAGGAACATGGCCAATAAAAATGTGAAGCAAGGGGAGGCAATGCCTGTTTCTCTCAGCAGGTGGCAGCACAGCCAGATCAGATTGCATCAGCAGTTCTCAAGAAATGTAAAGGGGATGGGGTGGGGAACGGGAGGTGGGATTAGATGTTTTGATTCCTTCTTACAATGAGATCCTTAGGTGGGGGAGGAGATTAGGGTGGTGCAGTGGGGTTAAGCACTGTAGGGAGGGATGAAGTGAAACCTGTGCAGCATTCTAAGCCTAGTTCTTAGAGAACATTTTATCCACATTACAAAATCACTGCACAGTTTGCTGCAAATTGGCAGGCTCTGTTAATGAGAGTGGTCCAGGCCTGGAGTATCCAAGGGATGCAGAAGGTCAGAGCAGAACTATATTGGTAGAGGTGCTTGGGGGCCCTAAGACTGAAGTATGTGGTGTGTGCAGGCCAGCAGTGAAGAGATTTGGCTACTCTATTGAGAACAGCAGGGAAGCTGCCTAGTTGCTCCACAATTTATTATGAAATGGAGGAAAGCCCTCAGTGATCCTTTAGGCATGAGACTGTCACTCCTTTACCAATAGACATAGCAATTAATGCAGGTGTAATATTGGCTCAAATCAGCAACAAGGCAGAGCAGCCTTACCTGGGACACTACCTATCATTGTCACCTCTCTTCTGTAATGATCCTTACAATGGTGCAGCCTGCTCCCCTCTGTGTCCCCCCTGCTTTTGTGTCTGGTGTGGTTGGAGGGGAAAAAAAAGGGCCCATCTCTTTCTTCACCTTTTTGTGATTGGATTGCAATCCCAGCGGCATTAGGAGGAATAGCAAACGTGCCCATCTGATACATAACATGCACGATGGGAAGAAGAAGGGATGTTTGCAGAGACTGAAGCACAGTGTGGCCTATAACCTATTGAGCAACATATTCCATAAAATCTACGTCTACCTCTTTAGTCCTGCGGTTAGAACTCTGCCTTCCAATGCAAGAGACATTGAGTGAATGGCTCATTCCCTGGGCGGGGGGAAGGCTGGGAGTGCTTCGGGCAAGGCCCTTTCGCTTATTGCTTAAAAACACAGCAGTTTTGTAGATGCAAATAACTGCTGACACTATTTTGACCCAATTATTATTTGTGAGTTTAATGTGTAGTGCTTCAGCATCCAAATAGTAGAGTGTACCTGCAAATCAGGTACTATCTTTAGCTGGCCTCAGCTGCACCGACAGAATATGAGTGTGCAGATTGGAGGGGGAACCCTCAAAATGTTACACTTAATGTTTACAAATTAAACATGTTCCTTAAACAGTGAAATTTTCCTTCTGATTGTTACTGCTGGGTTTGCACCCATGAAGTGAAAACTGGTCTTCAACACTGGCCTCTTTCCACCTTTCACTGCCCAGAGTACCATCAAAGTCACTCCGCAAGCCCAGCCACCAGCAGCAAGACAGCCAGCTGGAATAGTGAGGGTTTATATACAGCAGGGAAGTCCTCTCTTTCCTCCCCTTCCTCTATAAGCTGCCCCAAACAGAGGTGAATGAGAGAAACTTTCCTTGACAAAGCTCTTCTGGTTTGACCCCCTCCAGTATCACTCAGCGCACAGACCTGCCCTCATCACCATATGAGCCAGTGAAGGGGGGAGCATTCTGTAGTGTCTTCTCATCCTGCTCTTCTGAGGGGCTTTATTCCCTCAGGCATTCATATCCCCCAGGATGACATGCCACCCCAGAGAGGTTCTTCAGTCTCAGTGCATTGAGGATGACATGGTGGTGACGGAAGATTTGTCGCTGATCCTGTCTGCAGACTACCCCAAAGAGATCTGTCATGTCAAGCAGATCTGTGGCCGCAGCCTGTGATCTCTCTCCTCCGCCTTATACACCCTGCTTGGGTTCCTCAGGAAACGTGCTCCCACACGCACAAGCAGTGATGTATATTTCTGTGAATGGACCTGGTTGTAGGGCAGTGAGGGTGGGGGGTTGGGATAGAAGTTGTTGCTGATGTGGGGTCTCTGTAGTTTGAACAGGGAATTGGATAGTTAATGGATCAGGTAATGTCACTGTTAGAAAGTGAAGAAACCATTTATTTACATAGTTAACGTCTGTTCTAGGTAGCACTGATTTAACGATCTAAAATCCGGGAAATGGATCCCTCCTGCCACACAGATACCCTCACTTCTACTCTCATGCCCATGGTATAACACTCTTGTTCAGTTCTGTCAGCAGGACATTAGCCTTCTGGCTTGTTCTTCCTTGCGGGTCCTTGAACAGGATGCAGCAGCTGAGGGCCAGGTCACACACATTGCCCTTTGTTAACCAGCCCAGTGAGATGCTTATTTTCAAAGTGAAAAAAGTGCATTTTTTCAGGGTAGTTGCACAAAGGTGCAATCGTTTTGCCAGCAGCAGAAGAGGTGATTAGAGGGGGCTCAGGCTGGAAGGAACTTGTCTTTATTGGGTGTTAAAAAGGTTTTAGCATTTGGGGCTAGTGTGCTGGGGTCTTGTTTTAGAAGGCATGGGAGGGTTCAGCAATTGCCGGGGAGGTCAACTTGTGTTGAAGCCTGGGAGAGGTTAGCAATTGGGTGTGGGGACTAATTTGGTTCAAGTCACCTGCCATGGGGTTTGGATTGCTCAGTATTTTTGTGTCCCCATCTCCCCAGCTTTGCCGTCTCCTTTCCTTTACCTCCTCATCTCCCTGGTGATTTGAAAAATGATCCAATCTTAAAAGCTTCAGTGGTACTTTGGACTAACGTTTGATTTCTTCTTGGACTGATGCTTTGTGCAGCAGCCAGTGCCACCTTCCTCCCTCTTCTGATAAAATAATAAACAACCTTAAGCAGGGGACTGGGCTTCTTCATAGAAGGAAGGAAATAAGTGAAGGATGGTTAGAAAAAAAACACCAATTAGAATTTGTCTGTAAAGCACTTTGGGATCTTTAAATGAAAGATGCTATCCTGGGTCTGTCTATGTATATATGTAGATTATATATCACACATTCCATTCAGCACTGAGAGAAATGATGCACATCTCTATTTAGTATCTCTATATTGCAATGCCTTTTAATAAAGAGATCTTTTTAAAAATTACCTTTTTAGTACAGTGGGATTCAGTTAAAGATTTTTATTGCCACATCTTTTCCTTCACTGCCAGACACTGGATCATAAAACCTGACAGACAAGACTGCTGATTGCATGACTTTTACCCATCAGTGGCCACCTCCTGTAATGACAACAGCTGAGAATGGAGGGTTATAGTTTTCCATGGAAATAGTAATTTTAAATGAATTTAAAAATTGCTCCAATGTGTGCACCCTAGTGTATATTTTCGTGTCTCAGATGTGCAGGAGTCTCATTTAATATACTGAGACTTGTTATTTTAAAGGGACATTTGTCAACTAGATTTAGGATTGAATTCAGGTTGAGTAAAAAGAAGGGATTTGGCAAACTTAATATAATAGAGTTGTTTTCATGCAGGGAAAATACATTTCTCAAAAATTTCCCCCCTTTTCTCTAAATGATTCCCTTGTGATGCCTAACACAGCACAGCTTTACGTTAGTGGTATGAGAATAAAGTGAAAGTGACCATCTAGTTTTACCATTCACACTGCATGATGTGCACATAAATTAATAGCATCAACATGGAAAAGCAAATTAAACTGTAAATATTTTCCATGTTGATAATTTGAGCTGTTAGTGTTAATAACACAGATAAGGCAGTTTCATTTATTACGACTTTTGTCTTGACAGCCTTCTTGTAACTTGTAGACTTAGGCCCTGATCCTGCAAACACTTATGCATGTGCCTAACTGTAGACATATGAGAAATCCTCTTGCTTTCCAACCCTTGTTCCATTGAAAGCAATGGTAAAACTCCAATCTGTTCAATAGGACTAGGATCTTGCCTTTAACTGGAAGTTTATGTATACCTGACTAAACACTTCCAAACAGACTGTCCCAGCAAGCACTGAGTCTCAGTTAAAACCTGACGTGAATGCTGTAGGGAATGGGGGAGGATATATTCTTAATTTTCGTTGTTCTACTTTTAGAGGGGATATTTTCCAGGACACTACATGTATGTGTATATGAGGAAAAGCTTCCTCTATTCCTGTGCACCTTCACTGTGCCCTACTCCTTCCTGTATCCAGGCAGAAACCCACTGTAGATTCCCTGAAGGGCTCTTGGCCTTTGGTGTCATGGACATGAAATGGCAATGTGACCAAGTGGGTAGAGCACTGGCCTGGGATTCATAGAATAGAATATCAGGATTGGAAGGGATCTCAGCAGATTATATAGTCCAACCCCCTGCTCAAAGCAGGACAAATCCCCAGTTTTTTCCTTTTACCCCAGTTCCCTATTTGGCCCCCTCAAGGATTGAACTCACAACCCTGGGTTTAGCAGGCCAATGCTCAGAAGACCTAGGTTCTATGCTCAGCTCTATCACCAGTCTGCTGGGTGACCTTGGGCATGTTGCATCACCGTTCTATGCCTCAGTTTCCCCAACTGTAAAATGTAGATAATGATGCTGACCCTCTTGGTAAGGTGTCTGGAGATCTATGGATGAAAAGTGCTACATAAGAGTGAGGTGGTGTTATTTTTAGTGCTGGCCCTTATGCCTGCCATTCTCATATTTTTGACTGAAAGTGGGGCAAGAGTTTGTGCAATGCTGGCAACTTAAAATCGATGCTGGTTCTAACTATATTTTTTACCTAACTGTTGTGTGTTAATATTATGATATTGTATATTCAAGACTAACACATTGTGAGGTCCTGACCAATTAAATTATTACAGTTAGAAGTTAGTTTTAACTGCCAATAAAGGAATAAATCGCAACACTGTGTACAAGCCTGAGCCTGTCTGGAGGTAGATGGGGGTAAGAAGAGGTTACGATTAAGGAGTTAGGTCCCAATTCTGCCCTTGGATCTACACAGGCAAATCTCAGCTGATTTCAGCAGGGTTCCACACAGGCCTGAGGGTTCACCTGTTCAGAGCAACTTGCAGGATCAGGGTCTAATTTGGTAATGAATCCATAGCTAAGGTTTCTAACTTTCCATTAAAAACACAAGTTCCTTTGGCTCTGCTATTTCTCATGTTCAGTCTTGGGCAGAAGTGAACCTTATCTACAATTAAATGATTGATTAAAAAGAAGGAAATTCCTACAACGAAAAGTCCAAGGTTAAGGCTGAGAATTTTAAACACAAAAAGGTCAGGACATTCTCAGTTAATATTTCAACACCACACTTACATCTGCCACTTTCTATAGCTGCCCACCTCTCCTGGCATGGACCAGTGCCCCCTCCACATTATATTGCTATCCAGCCTCCAGGTATAGACTTAAGATCTCTTCATACCACCACCCCCACTTCACTTATAAGCTGAAGAATCCTACGTACTGCCATTCATCCTGCATCTATAGGTGTCAGCATCATTTCCTTGTCATCCACTGTATACCCTCTAAATATCCCATCATCCCCCTCTTCTTTTGATAACTTTCACTGCTTTCTCAATTCTTATAAATATTAATGAAATCCCATCTGCTCTCCCTCTATGAAGTGAGTGATTTGAGTTTTCTTATGTAATAAAAACAGTAGCTATGCATAAATGTAAGACAACTAAGGCTTGTGGTAATAGTGTGTAGGATATGGTCTAGCCGTGGCCTGTATGCAAAGACTTAGATTAAGGTTAGCAGCCTGCTTTGGGAAGATGAGCCTCTGGTTCTTATCAGGAAAACAGGTTGCAAGAATCCAGGGGAGAGAAGAGAGATGAGTCAAAATTGGCACTGAAATCTTAATTGAATAATTTAGAATTTTTGCTTAAAACTTTCAGTCTTTACTTTGTGGTAAAGTTGACTTTGCTGATTTTCTGTGTTTGATATCACCCTAATTTTATTATTTATACACAGTTTTCTTACCATAATAATGGGAGCTTCCTTCCCCTGCAATCAACAGCTGGAGGTAAGGTAGATTGGTCATGGAATGGCTGCAGGATCTGAGTTCATGTTGGCAAATAACTGATGGCAAACAGTACACAGGACTAGGATTACCCTATCCAGAGGCAATTACTTATATCACCAAGGGTGACCCTCTTTTTTGCATCCTACCCCCCAACTCTTCCTTCACTATCTCTTCCCACAAGACCAGTGTGACTGAAATCCATACACTTGCTACATAAGCACATCCCTCTGCTGTCAGCACAAGGAGAGGAAGGATGCCATGTTGCATTTATTCCCCTCCCCTTACCTGTATACATCCAAAGGCATTCTCTGCATTCTTGACAGTCCCGATGTCTCTCCTCTACTAGGTATCACACCAGTCCCTGGCCTTCAAGGTTTGCCAGCCACTGCTGATTTTTTTATGGATCTGTGCCAGCAGCCTTAGCTTTTTAAAGGATGATCATCCAATTTATTTCAAGAGCCACAATGCTACAGCATATATGATACAATATACCAGAACAGTAGGATAGCATTTGTGCTTTCAGATCATAACAGTGAACTTGGACATAGCATTGTGATGTGATTCAAACTACTGGCAGCTCTTTAGCTTCCCAGCTAAAGAGAAGCAGCTGGGGTGTCATTCAACACTGCTCCTTAATCAATAAGAGAAGTCATTGCTAAGCTACATGAGGTGCAGTGCATCGTTCCTGGTGGATTTAAACATGTTGCCTCCCACAGCATTCCCCACACTCACTCAGCAAGGGAACAGGAACTGAACAGTTTTCCTGGCCCCAGGGGCAGTGGGCAATAGCCTCAGGTTACCGCTGTGGGATTTTCCCGTTGAAAAATATGCTTTGCAAATGCTTGTTAGGGACAGAATGAGCCTTGGGGCAGGTCAACACTAACTGGTGGAGGCTTCGCAACTGATTCTTGTCCAATTCATTTTCAATCTAGTCTCATGCATGGCAGCACAGAGCGCTGGCCAGGCCACCCCTGCTGCCCTGACCACTAGCACCTGGAAAGCCCGTGTCAAGCTGCATTTGTTTGGAAGGAGACACTTAGTTTGGATTTCTGTAGGTGGAGGCACCGGGCCAAGTCCTGCCTGTGGCTGCCCCAGTCGGTCCCTGGGGTCACGGCCATGGCGCTGAGAGCAGCAAACAGCCTCCCGTATGCGGCCGGCCCAGCCCGAGTCTAGCGGCGCGGGGCCGCCACGCGGGGCCCTGCCCTGCCGCATGAAGCCCGGGCCGCTTCCAGCCCGAGACACTGGGGCGAGCGAGGCCCGCAGCGCGCCCGGGCTTCGCGCACCTCGCGGCCTCAGGCCAAGGCTGCGGACTAGGCGCTGCGCGCGCGCCCGGACTGACGGGGCCGCGCGGGCGGGGCGGGGCTCGCCCCCCAGCAGGACTCCGGCGCTCGGGAGCGAAGTCTCGCGTTTCCCTTTAAATGCTGCAGCTGCCGGGCCCAGCCCCTCCCCCCATTGGGTTGCGCAATTCTGTCATGAGGGCGGGGGAGGCTGACGCTGGGCTCCGCCCTGGCCCGCGCCTTTAAGAGACCCGTGTCATGTGACGCTTCATCGCTCTTATCCCCCTTCCGCACGCACCTGTTTGCGGGAGGGGACGGGCGAGGAGAAGGGAAAAGGGAGGCTGTCGCGAGTCTTCGTCCCCAGCCCCGCGCACGCGCACTAAGGGGACCTGGAATCGTGTATTCAAAATGGCGGCAGCGATGGATGTGGACACCCCGAGCGGCGCCAACAGCAGCGCCAGCAAGAAGCGCTTCGAAGTGAAGAAGGTCCGGTCTCGGGAGCGCGCCACCCTAACCGCTGCGGGGGGGGGCGAACGGGCCGGTCACCGCGGGGCGAGGAGGGGGCGGGTTTTGTTCTCTTCAGGGGCCGGGTCTCCGGTTCCGCACTACTCGGGCGGGGGCGGGGCTCTGGGTTTCTGGCGAAGTTTGGGGCCAATGGCTGAGGCGGGGTCGCTGTACGTGGGGGATGGAGGAGCCAATCAGCCGCGCTGTTGTTGCCGGGTGACAGCGGCGTGCGGGGAGGGGCGGGACTGTGTCGGGGAGGCGCCCGCTCTCTTACAGGGGCCTGGGCGGTGGCAAGTGGGGACGGATGGGGCGGGGCGACGCTTCGGCTCCGCCGCCTCTGTCAGGGCGATGCTGCGGGGCTTGGCCGGGGGGACACGGCTGCGTGCCGGCTGCCTGGGGTCTCTGGTGTGGCTCTGCCCCAACACAGAGCCACCCGTGACGGGGCCTCGCTGCCGCTGAATTTGGTGATGTCAGGACGTGGGAGCCCTCGCCTGGGTGGGTCTGCTGACTGGCTGATCTAGCCTAAGGGGTGGCGCAGGGGTCCCCGGACAGCGCTCCTGCTCCTCTGCCAGTGGCCTTGGCTCCTCTTCCCCACCCCGGACTCTGCCTCGAAGCTGGCTGGGGCCCATCCAGGAGGAAGGACGTCTTGTCTCATTTCCTCCTGTCATTCAAACCCCAAAACGCAGGGTCAAGGAGCCAGGAGTGGGCTGGCAGCCCAGGAGCCGGCCCTGCGAGATGAGGCTTCTCCTCTCAACCCAGTGAGAAGTTTGCCCATGGAGACCTCCACTAGGCAAAAGTGAAAAGGGTGATCAGGACCTCTCATAACCTCCCTTTGACCACCTGAGTGACAGCAATAGTGGCTGCCCCATGCCAGTAGTGTATGTAAGAGTTTGATTGTGGGTCAGACTGGCTCATGCTGAGTGAAGCTTGTCCTACATGCCCTCCTCTGGCAACACATGATGTCAGAGCTCCTAGTCACAGGCCTGTTGGTTACTCTAGCCTTGCCTAGTGGGCATGGATATAACATCACCAGAACTGAAGACTCTAACTATAGCGTAGTTGATTGGATCATCATCTTCCTTCCCCTGTAGCTATATTAGCTTTACTGACCTAACAGAAGTAAAATAAGCAATAAAATCCTGACTTTTATCTCTAAATTTAATAGCTGTGACTTGGATACGTCAGCTCTCCTGAGTTAGAAAGCTTTTACAAGCTTACATTGTTACTTCTCAGTTTAGAAAAACATTTTAATGGTAGCTGTGGTCAAAAATCTGGGCCTGCAGTTTATGCACCATGAAAACACTGAGAGGGGAAGGAAAGTATGTTGTACAAAGAGATATAATGAGCAAGTAAGGAGAAATTTAGGACAAGTATCAGGAAACACTTCTTAATGGTGACATTTGTTGGTAGGATGGACTCTGAGGAAGTGCTGGAAACATCACTTGATTTGCTTATATACAGGAAAATATATACTGTGAACAGTCACTTACTGGAAAGGGAGTTAGACAATAATCTCTAGACTGATTATATTGCAGTAATATAAATTAGAGTTGCTCCCCACAGTGTCAGGCAAGCAAGTTCTGGTATCCTGTGTAATTCTGAAGTGTCTTCTAATTTAATCTTTCTGCGGGGCAGAGAAGGGGACGGGATGCACTTTGTTATGATTATGTATCATTTGGCTAAGAGTTCCAATCCTGTGTTGATTTTTTTTTTCAAATATTGTCACTTTAAATGCATAGCAGACCCTCTTCTTGTAGGCTTTTGTGATCATGGAAGCCAGAGTCCCTTTGGGTGGGGGGGCACTTCTTAAAAGGTGAGAATTGAAGGATTCTCAGCACCCCCCACCCCCAAACCATGTATTCAGACACCCATATTGGATCCTCAGATGTGCCCTGCAGTCCTTTATGCTAGCTCCCATTGTGTTTGAAATAAGGGACTTCAGTGCAGGGTAGCATATAAACTGTCTCAAGTAATTGGTTCCGTTCCGCAGTAGTGACTTATTGGTAGGGCTACTGCCAATAGTGGTAGTGGTTATTTTGTCAAGGACATCTGGATTGGACTTCCAGTAAGGTGCACACTTTCCATCCATTCCACCAGTCCTAAGGATATGGCTCGGGGAGCAAAAGACCCACCTGAATATGTGATTCAGGTCTCTTGAACAGAAATACGAACAGGTGCATTTGTTTTAATAAAAATAAGGGACTTCTGTTTAAGAGTGACTGGCTTATGCAGGTAAATAAACCTCTTTCCTTACTAAGAGTCTGTTTTATATGTCTATTTCTTCTATAATAAATTCCTCTTGTTTCCTGGGTTGGCAGGAAGTGCTTGGGTCTTGGGGTGGATTCAGTAGTGTCTGATTACTCCCAAGCAACTCTACCTGTTCCAGAGTGGTGGTGGTGGGTTTTCAAGGATATCTCCTCATCTGTGCTCTAAAGAGCTGGGATCTCAGGAATAGTGCAGCAGGGAAGGAGGGCCAAGGAATCATCTGACAGATACTGTAAATTCAACAGAAAATGTGTTGTTCTTTCTCTTTGTAGTGGAATGCAGTAGCTCTCTGGGCCTGGGACATTGTGGTTGATAACTGTGCCATTTGCAGGAACCATATCATGGATCTGTGTAAGTAAATGGAATGGGGGGAAATTACAGGCACTATGACTATTCAGACATGGCAGTTCCCTCACAGATGTGATGCACAGCCAAAATCACCTCTTAAAGTGAGATTCTTTTCAAAGCCCGAAATAGCAAGCCTGTGTTTTGGTAATGTCTAAAGGCTAGGATTCAATCTCTTACCTTCTTCACCACCACATTTCCCTTTCCCCCCACTTTAAAAGAGGGACAAATTGAGGAATTGGTATCATGCTGCTACACAGGAGCCAATGTTGGCTGGGCAGGGATTTGGAAAGAAGTGTGGCAAGGTGGAGTAATGATGAGGGGCCAAAGGAGAGGTGAGATTATTTGGGGGCAGGAATCATGCATAAACTGAACTAATTGGAAAACCCAAATTGACTATTGATTGTTTCATTAAACCAGTGAAGATTGTGACACACAATACTTCTACAATTACTGACACACCAAGAGTCCAATCAGACCACTAACTTCAGTTGATATCACTCCACAGAAGATAGCATTAGCTACCTCATGCTGGGTATTATAATCTGGAATTGTGTGAAAGCAGCAAAGAGTCTTGTGGCACCTTGTAGACTAACAGATGTTTTGGAGCATGAGCTTTCGTGGGTGAATACCCACTTCGTTGGATGCATTCGTTGGATTCACCCACGAAAGCTCATGCTCCAAAACATCTGTTAGTCTATAAGGTGCCACAAGACTCTTTGCTGCTTTTACAGATCCAGACTAACACGGCTACCCCTCTGATACTGGAATCGTGTGGTGGCTCTCCAGAGGCACATGGATTGTTTTGTTATAGAATAGACAAACCAAACAATCATAAATACTTGAACAATACAAACGTTACCCTTAAATGTCTGCTCTGCTTTATCTGGGAACACTTACAATAAGCTTAATTTTACAAATAAACATCAAAACACTTACTCCATATGAAGGGTATTAAACTGGAGTTCAGTTTTGAAAATTTCAAACTTGAAGTGTACATGCACACACAGATCAGTCACTGATATCAATTCTGCAAAGAGTTACAAAATGGGTACAAAAACAGATTCTCAAAATTGAGAGTGGTACCAGAGGCACAAAATATAACTGCTCACCCTTGCCTTAGTATAGATGGACAAAGAAATATTTGGCATACTCTAGGTGTATGAGAACACTTTTCTGAGGCTGGTCTTGCTTTGTTCAATATCTTTAATCTCGTAATATAAAAGTAGCCCCCTCCTTCCCCCAATGAGAGAGAAATCACCCAGATGTAGTCCCCTGTCATGTAAAATTTCAGCTTAAATAGTAAGGTTTGGCAAAGTTTATAGGCAACTGAAAATATCATTCATATTGCCTGACATTTCTTATTATATGCAGTATTACCAGCTTCCTCCTATAACGAATTTGCAATGTAATATACTAGCAAAAAAGACTAGTGCAGTCTTGGGCTGCATACACTGAGCTATTAAAGAAGCCTCTCTCTGTGCAGCTCTGATGACGCTGCACCTGCAATACTGTATTGGGTTTGGCCATCTCATAACCACAAATATATATACAAACAGGACTGAGTCCAGAGAAGAGACACAATGATTAAGGTGTTGAAGGGATTAATTTGAGAAGACTAAAAACTAATTGTGAATAGCTTGACTATGTGTTAACTAAGCCTGGAACATAACTGTCTACAAATATTTGGAGGGTGTAAACATTAACGGAGGAAGGAAATATGGTAGAAAGGATTAGAACTAGAAGTGATCATATGACATTGAGCAGAAGAATGAGGCTAAATATACTGCTACCTCGATATAACACCACCCGATAGAACACGAATTTGGATATAATGCAGTAAAGCAGTGCTCTGAGGGGCGGGCTGCGACCGTGAATCAAAGCAAGTTCAATATAACACAGTTTCACCTAAAACAGCGTTATATCGAGGTAGAGGTGTATTGAGAAACCCAGTAGAAATCTATAAAGTACTGGAATAGTCTTCCAAAGAGCATAGTGGAATCCCTTCCTGTGCCAAATTTAAAAAACTGGACTGGGGAAGCCCTAGAAAACTTTGTAGGAAACAGATCTGCACTAGCAGTAAGCTGATTAGTTGACTTGATTGTTTCTTCCATGTCTGACTTCTGATACAGTACAGTAGCTGAAGTCATGAATAGTTCTAGAAGTCAACTTTGCAGGGAGGAAAGAGAATACCATGTAGTGTGTATTTTCACAATACTGTTGCTCAAAAAGAAGCCACTCTTTTTTTTTAAGTCTCCTGGGTAGCCACACCTTAACACGTATTTATTTGGAGGCCCATTAATATAGCTGCAAATAAGGGAGAACCATGCCTTATTTTCTGTCAGCAACTATTAGGGAGAAAATTGAATCTTAGGTTACTTCTCTTTCCATATTAAAATACTGAAGGCTGCCAAAATAGTGTGGGAAACAAAAGCTGGGCTCTTAATGGAGAAATGCTGAAATACATGTTTACTGTGGGATCCTGACCACTGTCCTAGTGGAAGACATTTGGGCTGCACTTTCAAATACTACAAATAGCTCATGCTTGTCCACAAGACTCCAGGTCTCTGCCACACCCCTTCTGCCTTCACTTCAGATTCTCTGCCACTAGCAGAGAGACGTGGTTAAGCACTTTCAGGTTATCTACTATAATCTCTGCTTTTATTGTTTAATTTGGGGCAGCAGCCAGCAAATATCTCTCCTGCTTTTTTTGGGGGGGGGGGGGATTTTCAGGGTTCATTCCCTGAAAGAAGCCACCCTTGGAGTGCCTTCTCTCCCTTTGTTAACTCCTTGTCTGTCATGGTGGAGCTGAATACGTGGAGAAGCAGAAGGTCAAGAGGTGATCCAAGGATGCTGCCTTGGGAGCTAAAGAATGGGAGTATGTCTATGATTGCCTCCAGACTGCCAAGACTTGCCCTATTAGGGAAGGAGTTCAGTCTGGATGGCTAGTTTGGGGGCCTTTGATCCACCAACACCAGCTTGGGCTCCTCCAGAGATGTCTTTTCAAGCGGTCTGCCCTCTTAAGTGTTTGAGACTCTGCAATATGGACCATACTTGCTGATCAACAGTTCTTCAGGAATAAGTCCAAAACTCCTTTCAACACCAGTCTCCCTCTAAAGGAAAAAGCACCAGGATCCTACTTCCGTTTTTTAAAGTGAGTAATTTTATTTGCCAAGGAATCTGATGTCCTGTTTGGCCCATCTTATTTCCAAGAGGAAGATCTGGACACTCAGGGAAGCTTTCCCCTATGCTTCCTCTCCAATTCTAATACTGAATGATGCGGACCACCAGAGCTCAAAACATACACATCCCTACAGATTAACCTGAGCCAGAGCACCAGCTGAGACAGAACTTTGTAGATGACCATGATCACCTCAAAATGGCAAAAGTGTTCTAGATCCTAATCACCTTCCACAAGTTCTGACTTCTCCTCAGGAGCAAAAGATCATAACCCCAAGCCAGAGAAGCAGGATAGATTCTTTCCCCTAGAAATATTTGAAATGGCAAAGAAGAAGAAAGAGGCCATCAAGATCAAGCCAGCAAAACAAGACAGACAGGCTAAAACCAAGGATAAATATCTCCTATCCAACACTAAGGAAGAGTTTGCCACAAATGACAACAAATAAAATAAATCTTTATACTGTGCTTGTGTCGATGGAACTATGGACTCGGGCTGGGGAGGGACACACAGAGCTATGATAGCTAATTTAGTGGGCAGGTGCAAACTTTGGTTTAAGTCCTGGACAAATGGATAACTATTCAAAGTAAATCCTATGTGCCTCAGAATTATCAGGTGGAATATGTTGAGAGAGAAGCTTGATGGGTTATACCCAATACTATGGACATACCAAAACATTTTCTCCTTCCTTTTCAAAGTCTGGGAAGGAGCAGAAGTTCTTTTAATCCTTACCCCTAGCAAAGGTAGCAGAGAAGGGATGACTCATGTTCTGGGTCTAGGTATTACCTCTGGAATGTCTGAGGGAATCTAGTACAGACCAAAGAGTAAATATGACTAGAGCCATCTTACCTCCATGCAGAAATAGGGTTAGGGCAAGAATCCTACTTCTCAGAGCGTAGGTTCCAGTTGATTTTGGAGAGATGTATGGGTGATTGTGCAATTCAGATGCTCTGTGGAGCATCAGGCTCTTCCATATACCTTCACTTCATTTTTCAGGCTGGAGAAATTGGCATACAATCATCCTGAAGGTAATTTCTCACCTCCTATAACTATGGGTGATTGAGCTTTAGGTGCTTAGAGATCTATTCAGTATCCATAGTAAGAAAAGATCTTGTGGAATCTCAGCCATCTTAGACCTTGAGAGACTAAACTGTTCCACTAAGAAGATAAAATTCAGGATGGATTCTGTCAGATTCCCCAACATAAGGAGGTCTTATGGAGACACTGCATCAACAGGCTATCTGGAATGGTCCCCAACCCCCAAGAAGTAGACTAGCTGATATCCAAGCACCTACATTATCCCTAGGTTGACTTATTAGTATCAAGCAGGAAATGCAAAGGCAAGACTCTTCTACATGAAGAAAGCAGGCCAAAGATTACTAGGAATGGACACTGGCTCATAGATGACCGAATAAAGTCTGTGGTTCCCCCTTCTGCTCCTAGGAAGAGTGACTTTGATTAAAATATTATTGTTTTTTAAATGTGCCCCCCCCCACAAATTGGCCAAGGAAAGTTGTTGCAGCCTTCTCTGTTCCTGTCCTAGAATGTCCTCCTGCTTCCCAATCCAAACTATAGAAGACTGAGTCTGGGCATTGAAATGACAAATTCCAAACCAGTGAGCCATTCTCCAAAGTAACAGAAGCTCTGTCAGCTTCCTGAATGCCTTCCACCTTCTTGAGCTACTAAAGAATTTGGACACAGTTCCATTGGTGTCAAGATTGAAAAGTCAGCAACAAGAAGCCAGGTGTTTGGTTCTTCTGAATTTCTCATGAGATGGCCTAGATTTTGAACCTAAGACTTTCCACAGTCACATCTTTTCATGAAAGATGTGGCCAAGCTCTGTGCTACATGAATAAGTTTGCACAAGTACTGATCATTACAAACCAAATACCTTGAACAAGGGGGAGAGGGCAGTCCTAGATAGAGAATCTTGAATAGCAGATCTTCCTCTTAACTAAATCTTTCCTCACAATTTCGATACAATAACCCATAATAATAATTAACAAAAATAAAAACCCTTCAAAAGTCAAACAGACTTTGGTATGACCAAATTAGAAATATTTATCTTTACACTTTGGCAAGCAGACACATTTCACTGGCAGATGATATAGGTACTCCTACACAGTTTCCTCCCCCCCCCCCCCCAAATCTAAAAGTGGACAGAAAAAACTCTTCATTAATAAAGACTGATTAGTCCCTCCCCCCCATTTGGAAAAATCTTACTTAAACCCAGTGATTTCCGACACTTTGTTTCTTTGTAATAACTCCAACAAAACAACGAGCTTGGGTATTTTTCCACGTTTACTGTAGTAAAGAGGACTGTTTGATGTTACAAGTAGAAAGGGTCCCACTTCTGAATGTGTTTAATCTTTTTCTACAGGTATAGAATGTCAAGCTAACCAGGCATCGGCTACCTCTGAAGAGTGTACTGTCGCATGGGGTGTCTGCAATGTAAGGCAAACTGCTTTCACTAACCAGCTATTACAAAAAAATTAGGTCCCTTCTTTTCTATTACTCAAAATCAGAATAGACAAAGTCAGCTAATCCATTAAGACGGTCTCATAGTTATTTACTAGGAAAGAATTTTCAAACCCTGGATGCTTACTGGAACATTGAGAGATGACTAGAAGAAGGGAAGAGGAAAATGGAAAAATTAGGGTTGGGAATGTGTACAACAAGACAGGTTGGGAAAAAGAGAATACAGAAAAGGAAGAGGTGAAGGCTAGAGATACCTCTGTACCTTGTTGCTTGGCAATATTGTAGGAATTTAATTTTGAGATGTGATTATCTCTGAATATTCAAGGGACAGGCTCATAGCTGGGAGTTGTCCCACCATCAGAAAACAAAATGTTACTTGGATGCCCACACACAGATTTCTCTTGATGTGCAAGCCTATGTGAAGGGTCAGTTTTGTTGACCAAAGGGTTTGTTTCTGTATTGAAAAGAGAGACCCAAATTGTTTGATCCAGTTAACTATGAAACTGTGTAACTGGGACCTTCCCTTTCAGCATGCTTTCCACTTTCACTGCATCTCTCGTTGGCTTAAGACTCGCCAGGTGTGTCCGCTGGATAACAGAGAATGGGAGTTCCAAAAGTAGGTATCCTGTGCCTTTCCCAACATGGAACATGTTATGGCCACCCATTGGCTCTCGTGATGAGTGCTAGGCATTGTTAATCTCTGCTAGATCTTGCTGATAGAGCACCCATGTATCTTTCTCATTTCTGGGTCTGGGAGCATACTCTGTTCCTATTGGGAGGAGTTTTCTGTGGCACTGTACAGCGATCTTTGCTAACAGAGTTGATGGGCTCTGAAGGGTGTCCAGATAGTCCTGGTGTAAGTGAGAGCAGTTATAAATTGGAGCTCTACATCAGCATTTTCTCTAGAGAGCATAGAGAAGTGAAATTCACTGATAGCAGAGCCCCACATGAGTGACTTGGGTTCAGAAACTAACCTGGGTTAAATCCATTGCTCCAAAACCTGGGTATTGTGTTTGTCAAGATGCCAAAAAATGCATCAGGTCACTCTGACCTTGCATTGTTGAGTTTTGTTTTAAAACCCTATTAAGGTTACAGATGAAGAAAACTAACTTAGCTGTCTTGGCTTGGTGGACGTTTGCTTGCGGTGCACAACCACCAAGTAAATGAGCCAGACTGATAGCCTTGCCTAAAAGACCCATCATTAGAATAGCCAGAGAAGCTGCTGATTAGAATTGAGGGGCATTGACCTATTTATGTGGGGGTACAGATTGGGTTTGAGATGAAGTAAGCTGAAAATGGTATCAAGAAGCTTACTTAGCACCTGCCCCACTCTGTGCCTGGTTTAACTGAATCCTTTATCCATTAACCACTTACTTTGCTAGCTACAGATTCACACTGATTTTTTAAAAAGAGCATTCTCTTTAAACTGAGTCCTGACTTCTAAAGCAGGAGTGTTAAAATTTCTCAGTCCCATATTTGGGCATTAATTGGCACGCAGTTGTGTAAATGGCTGCTTCTGTGACAACTTCAGTACCAAAGTGCAGGATTTGAACATCTTAAGGCAGCCATAATTGAAAGCTGGACCCATGGGGCAGCTATTCTGTTTGGCTAGTGACTAAGATGCCTAGGTACCAGTATGAGACATGAACTGGCTTACATTTTACACATGCCTAGTAATGTATAAGGGGTAATGACATGCTCCAGCCTCTCTACACCAAGGACAGACCTGAGAAGTGGAGTTTGGGCAAAGGATTAGGATGATAGGGTCACAAGTCCATGAAATGATGAGCTGTTTAGTCTCCCCCAATTAATCACTAATGTCTGGAGATTTAAGGAAAAAGTTAAATAGGTACCTTTTGCTTTTTGCTGTTTCTGCTGAGGTTGAAATATATATTTGTATGTTGCATGTTAATTGGATTAAATGTTATCATGAGAGTAAAGCTGGTGCCAAAAAATCAACATTGGTATTCAATATAAAAATAACAAGCATGGTAACATAACAAATGTTTGTATTTTCAGGTATGGGCACTAAAGAAAGATGGTCACCAAGTTTACCATTCTGTCACCAACATAATTGGCTCCTCTTGTTAGTGGGTCTGTTTTAGGAATTATGTAAATCAGTTATACATATGTCTTGTTTTTTGCTTTAATCTTAATGCTGCCATATTGTATACTCTTAAATAAAATATTGTTGGAACATCCCATCTAACTTTGTCTTGTATTCATGAATGATTGTGAACGGGGTGTGATCCTCTTCAAAGGGAAGCCAACTGGGCTTTTATTAGTCAATGTAGTGTTAGTGACCGTTCTGGGGACTACCATCCTGTGTTCCACAAGACAGAACTTCCCATACAACCTGCCTTGTCAGTGTGCCTGATTTCTCACCAAGCAATTTAAAACCACATCTTTGCACCTACTAAATTCTATAAGAGGTCAATTGGAGCAGGACCTGGCCCTTAATTCTGAGCCAGCAGAAGGGTGTTAGTTGTGCTGACAGTATTTTTGAGATGGACACTTTTCTGTTAGAAGGCAGACCGTGAGATCACTTGCTCATTTCATACAAATGCCCTATTGTCATCAGATGGAAATTACTTTCCATTGCTTCTGATATGGAACTCAAGTAGAACAGGTGATATCACAAGGAGAAAACCTTGTTAGCTATTCCCAGTTCCTTGAACCCATTCAGTTTGGTGGTGGTGAGCTGGGTGGAGGTTCTCAAATGTTGCTAGTCATAAAATACTTCTAAATAAAAGGTGCAAATAAGGTCCCTGCCTCAAGTAGCTCACATTCTAAATTGTTTTCAAACCCACAAATGGGGCAGTGAATGAGCAGATTAAAACTGGGTGACCACTTCTAGATTCCCCATTGAAATCAAGCCTGGGGTCATATGACCCAAAGTCATTACTGTCTGATCACTACATAGTGATCAATGTTAAACTTGGTCTGTCTAGTTCCCAGTTGACAACCATCCATATAATCATGATCATGTGGCATCTGTATTTACAGTCTCAGCAGAAACGCCAGGGACTCAAAAAAGACAAAGACAACCAAACACATTACAATTTTTCAGAGCAGCACAAGGAGATAGAGCTACTGAGGGGAGAGACAGAGGGAGTGTGCTCAAGTCCCCAGCAGGTGGTTTTCATCCTTAGGGAGAAGGGTCATCAACCAATGGGCCCAACCCCAGGGACACAAGAGGCTGCCAACAACACGGTCAGTTACATGTACAAACATAAAAATACATAAACAGCTATGGAAATCAACACAACTGAGAGAGTAAAGGCTCAAAAAGAGCTCACAACAAACATTTTTGCTGCTGTTTGTGAGATGATACAATAACGCCATTGTCTAAGGACTTTGATATCTTCTGCTTCTGTGAGTACCCATTCCACTTGAGGAGGTTTCAACACTGCCCATGTTTCCCAGACAAACTGGATGGCACATGCCATGTAAAGGAGCTGCAGTTATTTTACAGCCCTTATATATGCTGGAGTAGAGGCCAGAATCTGACCCGGTGACTCCATCTGTTATAGAGTGGAAATAACACACTGCATGAGGTGACTGTACAGTAAGGGGCTTTTTAGACTACAGTGGTTTACTAAATTACACTTTTTAACATCTGGGAAACCTTGCAACAAGTTTGGTGGCTTCTCAGTCTAGTTCAGGGGTGGCCAAACCATGGCTCATGAGCTGCATGTGGTTCTTTTATAGTTTAAAATGCGGCTCTTGGAGTCTCCCCCCCCCCCCCACCCCTTTCTTTGCCTACCAGCCTGTTTGTGGGGGCTCAGGGATTCTGCCCTGCAGTGGAGTGGTGCGGCTAGAAACTTCTGCCCAGCAGGCAGGGCCAGGGGGGTCTTGTGGCTTTAGCTCTGCAGGAGGTGCCTGCCAGGGCTTGGAGCTTCAGCAGGAGATGGGCTGAAGTCTTGTGCCCTGGCAGGTGTGCCCCACTGAAGCCCCTTGACCCTGCAGGGCAAAAGCCCCTAGCCCCACCACCTCGCCACAGGGCTGAAGCCCTGAGCCCTGGCAGGTGCCCCAGACTTCTGAAGATAGTATGCGGCTCGAAAGGTCAGTAAGCTTTTTCCTCCCCAGGTGTATTTTATGGTAAGTGTATCCACATAACTAAACTACAGCATAATCTTGCATTTTTGGAAAGTGTTGCTCTGAAGAGGCTGCAGACTGGAAGAGCATTATGTATGGAAGGCTGGGATTAAAGGACCCTAACAGAATTGCATGGAGATGATTTTCTCCCCCCGCCCCCCAACAAATGGAATTAAAGGGCAATACTGCAGGGCTTGATGGAAGTAACAACACAGAATGACACTGTTTTTCCTCTAGTGCTGTTCAAACAGCAAACAGAACAGAATGTTTTGAGTTCTCCTTTTTAGGGGCAGGGAAGGAATATTGGACTCAGAAGGTTTTATGGCAGCTGGAAGTGGGCAGTTCAGGGAGAGCAGAAGTGTAATGAGGGCAGCAGGACCCCGTTCAGGAGGAGAGGCAGGGAACTGCCAGGGAGAGCGTATTAGGAGGAAGATGGCAAAAATGTCTGAGAGAACAGCAGTGTAAGAGGAGGGAATGTGAAATGAAGCACTTGTCTCCAGCCAGCACTATTGGTCTCTCACTTTTGTGAGCATTCTGGTCATACACTTTGGGCCTATCTACAACTACAAACCTGCCATCTTGAGGGGCTCGTTTACAATGTGCTTGTCTGTCAACGTGACTAAAAGGTGGCTCTGTAGTAGTGGAGATGGAGCATAACAACATTGTATTTGGATCCTCAAGCCATGATATGTGACCATGCCTAGTTGGTTTTGTAGTGGCAGACAGGCTCTTTGTTTTCTTTTTCTTTGTTAAAATCGATTGTTCAGTAATTAATTGTTTGGCCCTGGCACTAAGTGTTGCCCTTTCAATGCCTTAAGATGGAAAATAAGTGTAAACAGGTATTTCCAGACATGCCCCCCCTTTTATTTTTTTTAACTGGTTCAACCATAATAGTGAGGGTTTTAGCAGTGTACACTCAGCTCTGTCACATGATCAAGAAAAATTGAGATGATTAATAATTCCAGCATAAAATGAAGGATTGTAGAGCTGTCTGCCTGAACAAGAGATTTTATGACGTGCAATGGCAAATTCACACACAGGCCTGGTCTATACTACGCGTTTATACCGAATTGAGCAGCGTTAAACCGAATTAACCCTGCACCCGTCCACACAACAAAGCCCTTTATATCGATATAAAGGGCTCTTAATACCGGTATCTGTAATCCTCCCCAACGAGGGGAGTAGCGCTGAAATCGGTATTGCATGTCGGATTTGGGTTAGTGTAGCCACAAATCGACGGTATTGGCCTCTGGGCGCTATCCCACAGTGCACCATTGTGACTGCTCTGGACAGCAATCTGAACTCGGATGCACTGGCCAGGTAGACAGGAAAAGCCCCGCGAACTTTTGAATTTCATTTCCTGTTTGCCCAGCGTGGAGAGCTGATCAGCGCAGGTGATCACGCAGAGCTCATCAGCACAGGTAAGCATGCAGTCTGAGAATCGAAAAAGAGCTCCAGCATGGACTGTATGGGAGGTACTGGATCTGATCGCTATATGGGGAGATGATTGTGTGCTAACAGAACTCCATTCCAAAAGATGAAATGAAAAAACATTTGAAAAAATCTCCAAGGCCATGATGAAGAGAGGTCACACCAGGGACTCAGTACAGTGCCGTGTGAAAGTTAAGGAGCTCAGACAAGCCTACCAGAAAACCAAAGAAGCAAACGGAAGGTCCGAGGCAGGGCTGCAAACATGCCGCTTCTACGCTGAGCTGCATGCAATTCTAAGGGGGTCTGCCACCACTACCCCACCCCTGTCCATGGATTCCGATGCAGGGGTAATCTCAGCCATGCTTGAGGATTCTGTGGATGAGGAAGATGAGGAGGAGGAGGAGGACGAGCTTGCAAAGAGCACACAGCACACCATTCTCCCCAACAGCCAGGACCTTTTTCTCAGCCTGACGGAATTACCCTCCCAGCCCTCCCAAGCCATTATCCCAGACAATGAAGCCATGGAAGGGACCTCTGGTGAGTGTACCTTTGTAAATATAAAACATGGTTTAAAACCAAGCGTTTTTTAATGATTAATTTGCCCTGAGGACTTGGGATGCATTCACGGCCAGTACAGTTACTGGAAAAGTCTGTTAACGTGTCTGGGGATGGAGTGGAAATCCTCCAGGGACATCTCCATGAAGCTCTCCTGGAGGTACTCCAAAAGCCTTTGCAGAAGGTTTCTGGGCAGCGCAGCCTTATTTCGTCCTCCATGGTAGGACACTTGACCACGCCATGCATGTAGCAAGTAATCTGGTATCATTGCATGACAAAGCCTAGTAGCATATGGTCCCGGTGTTTGCTGGCATTCAAGCAACATCTGTTTTTTATCTCACTGTGTTATCCTCAGGAGAGCGATATCGTGCATGGTAACCTGGTTGAAATACGGGAATTTAATTAAGAGGACAGAGGTGGCCATTCCTACTGGGCTGTTTGCCTGTGGCTGAAAAAAAAATCCTTCCCTGCAGTTAGCCAAGTGGGGTGGGGCGTGATTGGTGCTGAGTGTTTTCGCGTTTGGCTTGCAGGATCTTACCTGATACCAGCCACACGGTGGGGTGGGGTGGTGGCTAGCAGGATCTTCCATGATACCAGCCATGCGGTGGGGGGAGGGGTAAAGCGATCATCCCAGAGAATTGGATGGGGGGGGAGTTTGGTTTCTGCTGCTGCACGTTAACAGGAAAGAAGCAGCACTCAATGGGCTTTGCTTGGTATTTGGGAAAGGAGGGCGCTGGATATATGAAGGCTGCAGAAACCGAAAGACAATGGCTTACCATGGACGCATGCAAGCCGAATTCTGTTGCCCGGACCTGCGTCTGTGATGTCTAACACCAAAGCTGCAGGCACTCAATATTAAGATGCAAAATGCAACCTTGTACTGAAATCACATGTGCAATGTAATGTGAATAGTGTTGTTCACTGTGAAAGAGTGTAACCATTGTTCTGTAAAATGTATCTTTTTAAATACTTTTCTCCCATTCTTCCCTCCCTCCTGCAGCTGCAAAATTTTCAAGCCTCCCTGCTCCGTCCCAAAGGCTATCTCAGATAAGGCGGCGGAAAAAAAAGAGGTGAGATGAAATGTTCTCGGAAATCATGAAAGTGACCCGCAATGAAAAAGCTCATCTGAAGGACGTGGTATCAAAGTACAGGAAAGATGCCAGTGACCGTGAGGACAGGAGGGACGACCGTGAGGACCGGAGGGACGCTCGAGATGAGAGGTGGCAACAGGAAGATCAGCGGTGGCAGGATGCAACGCTGAGGCTGCTGCGTGATCAAACTGACATGCTCCGGCGTCTGGTGGAGCTTCAGGAACGGCAGCAGGATCACAGAGTGCCGCTGCAGCCCCTGTATTACCACCCTCCCCCCTCACCATGTTCCTTAGCCTCCTCACCCACCAGACGTGTAAGAACGCGTGGGGGTGGGGGAGGCTGCGGACACCTGCCCACTCCACCTCAGTGGACAGCCCAACCAAAAGGCTGTAATTATTTTGAAAAAATTTTAGTGGCCTTTTCCTTCCCTCCTATCCTCCTCCCAAACCCCACCCAGGCTACCTTGTCAGTTCTCTCCTTCTTTTTATAATCAATTAATAAAGAATACATGATTTTTAAATGATAGTGACTTTATTTCCTTAGAAAGCAAGCTGTAATCAAAGGGGGAGGGTGGGTTGCTTACAGGGAATGAGTCAATCAAGGAGGGTGGGTTTTCATCAAGGAGAAACAAACACAACAGTCACACTGCACCTGGCCAGTGATGAAACTGGTTTTCAAAGCTTCTGTGATGCGCACCGCTTCCTGGTGTGCTCTTCTAATAGCCCTGGTGTCTGGCTGCGCGTAATCAGCGGCCAGGTGATTTGCCTCAGCCTCCCACCTCGCCATAAAGGTCTCCCTCTTACTCTCACAGAGATTGTGGCGCACACAGAAAGCAGCAATAACAATGGGGATATTGGTTTGGCTGAGGTCTGAGCGAGTCAGTAATGTGCGCCAGCGTCCCTTTAAACGGCCAAATGCACATTCTACCACCATTCTGCACTTGCTCAGCCTGTAGTTGAACAGCTCCTGACCACTGTCCAGGCTGCCTGTGTATGGCTTCATGAGCCATGGCATCAAGGGGTAGGCTGGGTCCCTGAGGATAACTACAGGCATTTCAACATCCCCAACTGTTATTTTCTGGTCTGGGAAGTAATTCCCTTGCTGCAGCCGTTTAAACAGAGTAGTGTTCCTGAAGATGCGAGCGTCATGAACCCTTCCCGGCCATCCCACGTGGATGGTGGTGAAACGTCCCTTGTGATCCACCAGTGCTTGCAGCACCATTGAAAAGTACCCCTTGTGGTTTATGTACTGGGTGCCCTGGTGCTCCGGTGCCAAGATAGGGATATGGGTTCCATCTATCGCCCCATCAGAGTTAGGGAATCCCATTGCAGCAAAGCCATCCACTATGACCTGCACATTTCCCAGAGTCACTACCTTTCGTAGCAGCAGCTTAGTGATTGCTTTGGCTACTTGCATCACAGCAGCTCCCACAGTAGATTTGCCCACTCCAAATTGATTCCCGACTAACCAGTAGCTGTCTGGCGTTGCAAGCTTCCAGAGGGCTATCGCCACTCGCTTCTCAACTGTGAGGGCTGCTCTCATCTTTGTATTCTGGCGCTTCAGGGCAGGGGAAAGCAAGTCACAAAGTTCCATGAAAGTGTCCTTATGCATGCAAAAGTTTCGCAGCCACTGGGAATCGTCCCACACCTGCAACACCATGTGGTCCCACCAGTCTGTGCTTGTTTCCTGGGCCCAAAATCGGCGTTCAATGGCTAGAACCTGCCCCATTACCAGCATGATCTCCAACGCGCCGGGGCCCGCGGTTTGAGAGAATTCTGTGTCCATGTCCTCATCACTCTCGTGACCATAGCTGCCGCCTCCTCTCCTGGTTTTGCAGGTCCTGGTTCAGACTGCACGAGAATGAGCGAGGTGTTTACAACGTCCACGATTGCTGTCTTGAGCTGAGCAGGCTCCATGCTTGCCGTGATATGGCGTCTGCACGGTTCACTCAGGAAAAAAGGCGTGAAACAGTTGTCTGCCGCTGCTTTCACGGAGGGAGGGGTGAGGCTGTACCCAGAACCACCAGTGACAATGTTTTTTGCCCCATCAGGCACTGGGATCTCAACCCAGAATTCCAATGGGCGGGGGAGACTGCAGGAACTATGGGATAGCTATGGGATAGCTACCCACAGTGCAACACTCGAAATCGATGCTAGCCTCGGTATATGGACGCACACCCGAATTAATGTGCTTAGTGTGGTCGCGTGCACTCAAATTTATATAATCTGTTTCCAAATACCGGTTTCTGTAAAATTGGAATAATCCCGTAGTGTAGACATACCCACATTGTCTCTGTACTTCAGTTGCTCTAACAGTTTCAAAGGTGTCCAAAAATAAATCTTGGTCACAAGGACAGACCTCTAGTCTTATCTGGATAAATGTCCCTTGCAAAACTTTTGTAAAAGTGGGCAGCTATGCACAGATTCCCAGTACTTCTGCAGCCAGGGGCTGGATTGGGGGTAGCCTGAAAAATACCCACACACCTTTTGCTTAGGAATGTGATCACGGTGGAAAGGAGTCAGTTTTGTTGGGGATGCCCTGAGTGGATTTTTGTTGCTGAATGAAACTGCCTTTTGTGACGAGCAGTCGTTTAAGTTCTTTGTACCAAAAGCTGGGATTTCTCCTGATGCTAGCAACCTTGTCACTAATGCCTACAGTCAGCTGAAATGTGTGGAATGGGGGCTTTGCTTTTCATGACACCTGTGTCCGCCCCAAATGTTTCTGGGATGTTTGTAAGTTTCAGGAACAGCTGCCCTGCCCTCAAAAAATCAGGATTGCAGCACAAAAATTGGGGAGATGTCTACATGTACAGTGATGCAGTGGCACAGCTGTACCGATACAACTGTGCTACTGCAGTGTCTAGTGAAGATACCCTATGGAGCGATCTCCTGTCAGCATTAAAAAAACACCCCCGCGAGCAGCATAAGCTGTGTTAGCAGGAGAAGCTCTCCTGACAACGTAGCGCTGTGCTTAGCACTTATATCGGTGTAACTCACGTCATTCATGGGGGTGGAATGTTCACACCCCGAGCAACATAAGTTTTGCTGACATAGGTGGTAGTGTAGACCTAGCCATAGGGTTTTCTCATCAGGACAGGCCCAGTGTTACGCAGAGGCCTCTGGAATCATCAAACCAAGAGAGATACTTTACACCCTCTTTGAGAATGTGAAAACTACCTTCACTTGAAATGCTTCTTCCGGTGATGGCCCTTGAGACCTGGAGGACTTTTATAGTTAGAGGTTCCCACAAATGTGCTTGGCCAATCTTATCTCTGAGAGGTGCCTCGTCAGTACTGTCACATTTATGTCTGTAACATCAAGTAACTTGCAGGCAGTGTTTTCTGTCACCCTGGATTTTATTCATTGCTACAATTAAAGTATGTCATTTCAGGAACAATTTTATTCTCAGGTAGTCACTGGCCTTAGTGTGAGGTGTGCTATAATCTCCCAAAAATGTTTGACTATTCCTTGTTTTATTGCTGAAATGTACAATCTCTTTTCCTGTCAAATTCCAAAAGCGCATGAGGTAAGATCGATGTAATTTTGGTTTGTTTCTATTTCCAGGTGAGTTTTCTTCTGTACGTGCACAGACTAAAGGGCTAGCTTCCACTGAATATTTCTTCATTGGTATAAAGAACCAACAGCTTGTTTTATTAGAGGAGCAGGTCTTGGCAGCCACTAACGTGCAATTAACCAGCTCCCTCTGGGAGTGTAATTGGAGCTTCAAGGAAAGAGCTGGATTGGCTGAGACTGAAATCACCAGTGAGCCAATTGTCTGGGAGTGAAATTGCTTGTAAATGGATTGGCTGTGATGAAAAGTGGTAAATTGCACTACCCTCTTGTTTCTTCCTGCCTTTCAGAAAAAGCCACTGGGAAACATAAGCGCATCTGCTTCCCCCTAATAATCCATGTAAGCATGATATGCCTCTCACCGCATACACATGCAGCACTGGGAGGGAAGTGTGTGAACAAGGTGAGTTCACCAGACTTTGCATAGAAAAACAATGATGCAGGTTGACTGAACCGAGCTTTCTGATTCACTGGGTGCTGACTGCAACTTCCCCCACATGCACACACCCTTCATGATTACATAAAAGACAGGAGAGTCCATTTTTTTTAAAGGGACACTGTCAAATAGCTTCCCTACATGTTGGTTTCGCAAATAAAAGGAAAGGGTTTGACAAAACCTGATATTAACAGGTATGGTTCTTCTAGGATGTACTTTTAAATGTTGACAGTTTTATGTAAAAAATCCACCACCTTTTAGAACACCCAAATCCAGAGTACGGTGCGAGTGACTGTAAATGCAAATATTTAGAAACAGAAAGTGAAACAAATTAGATGTAATTGCCCAGCTTCAGTGAAGCCCAAAAAATAAACACAGTGTAAATTAATGGTAAAAAATCAGTTAGATTTAAAAAAAAGACTTTTGTTTTTTAAGCTGTGTTAATGTAGTTCAGGATAATTTTCACAATTTTTTCTCTTGATCACATCTCTTTACGTGTTTATTATAAGTTAGTGGGTAGCTGTTTTAATTACTTGTTGCCATCTTTTATTATAATGCAAGCTCATATTGCTACACCATATGTTTTGTTAGTAGTTGCTATGTAAAAGAATTCATACCTCAGCCACAAAGACTTAACTCCTTGGTGTGACATGTTGCATTCAGGTCTCGTGTTCAACAGCCATTTACTATCATAACAATTACATATAAAAGCATAGTTCTGCTCTAACATGAACATTCTGGGGCTACATGTTTACTGTACCTCAGCTTCTGTCTCTCACCTGTTCTGTTTACTCCCTACTAGCCCTGCAAATGCATCCTGGGTTTTGAGGCCAGACCTTTCAACGGAGCTCAGTGCCCATAATCAGGCCTAAATTTTCAAAAAGTTCAACACATAATGTGTATTTTGAGTGCTGAGAATGTTTGGAAAATGGCCCCCAGTAGTCGAATTGAGTTCTTTTCGCCTCATCCAGTCTTCAGTAATAAGGGGACAATGTCACTTCTGCTCCCTCATTCTCTTCAGTGGGTTTGCATGGCTGTCACAGACTGGAAGATAGTGAGCAATTCTGTGGATGAACAAGACTCCAGCTCACGCTTCCTAACTGTGTTTCACTCTGTAGCCAGGGTTAACAGAAGTAAAAAAAACAATGAAATCTTAGGCCTTGTCTACACTAATAAGTCTTGTCACCAAAAACTGCCTTTTGTAGACCAAACGGTGTGTGCGTACACACCACAATGCGACTTTTGGTGGGAAAGATGCCTGGTTTTGGCGACTAAATATGTCCACCCTGACGAGAGACTTGCGTCTTTTTCCTCTACATTTTTCTCGACAAAGTGCCAGTGTAGACCTAAGTTCCCTGTAAGCTGTGTGGCCTCGCAGCGGCAGCCTATTAAGCGCTGCCAGGCGCTCAGGGCTATGGCGGGGAGAGATGCCTCTTCCCCAGCCCCAGACCTGCTGGGGTGTGGAGAGGCACCCCTCCCCCATCCCCATCCTAGCCCCAGACCTGCCATGGCTGGGGGAGAGGTGCCCCAGCCCCAGCCTAGCCTGGCCAGTATCGGGTTTATAATGGCAGCAGGCCCATGCTCAGCAGGGGCCCTGCCGGCTCTGGGCTCCACTTCACTGGCTCCTCTCTTCTCTCCGGTCCTTCCCCAGCGCTGCTCTAAGCCTGCGGGCCCAGGGCTTCTCCCTGAGTCTCCCCCACCCCCACTTGTTCCTCTCAGCTGGCCAGCTGAGGGCTCCTCTCTCCGCCCCCACCCTCTGTCACTGGCAGGCTGCCTGCCAGTGACGGGGGTTGGGAGGCGGAAAGGAGCCCACAGCCGCTGCCACTCCTCTGGGCCCCCAGTGACAGATGGTCTGTCGCTTCAGACTTCCCAGGGGAGCCTGAAGCTGTGGACCGTCACCAGCGGCCTGGACTGCAGACGGACCTGCCATGACCAGGGGAGAGGCGCCTGTCCCCTGGCACCAATCCAGCCCGGCCTGGACCTCCTGCAGCTGCAGGAGAGGCATCTACCCCACGTCCTCAGCCCCTGAACTGCCATGGTGGAGAGAGGCGCCTCTCCTCCTCAGTCCAGGTGCTGCTGTGGGGAGAGAGCAGGGGGGAGTCTCTCGCCCCACTGTAGCCCCAGGGCACCCTTCACTCCAAACCCCTCATCCTTGGCCTCACTCCACAGCCTGCACCCCCAGCCAGAGCCCTCACCTCCTCCCGCACCCCCAACCCTTTGCCCTGGCCCTCAGCCCCCTCCTACACTCCAACCCCCTCAGCCCAACCCTGCCACATGAATTTTATGTGCATCAATATGAAGGTGATGTGTGACACATCACCTCCATACTGGTGCACATAACAAAATTAATTTCACACATGCATGGGAAAAATTAGAGGGAACACTGCTGTAGACACCGCACTTGATTTCATTGCTTTAATTGGCCTCCAGGAGCTGGGATGTGTCGCACAATGCCCATCGTGATCGTTCTGGTCAGCAGTTTGAACTCCACTGTCCTGCAGCCAGGTAAACGACCATCCACCCCTGCCCCTTAGAAGGCCTGGGAATTTTTGAAATTCCATTTCCTGGTGGCTCGGCATGGAGAGCTCATATCGCATCTTCCCAGGTGACCATGGTGGGTTGTCACACCAAATGCTTTCCTGCTTAGACCACTGCAGAGCTGTTGGTTTTTCTTCGAGTGCTTGTTCATGTCAATTCCAATCAGGTGTGTGCGCGTGCATAGTAGCCAGAAGTTTTTTCCCCTAGCAACAACCATAGGGTCGGCCTGGGCGCCCACTGGAGTTGCACCTTCATGGCGCCCAATATAGAGTCCTGCTGACCTCCCTCAGTTCCTTCTTACCACCAGTGACGGTAACTGGAACTTACTCTTTCCCTTCTCTTGCTTCAGCAAGTGGATTAGCAGTGCTTCAACTGTACACTGTACATAGTTAGTTTTCAGTAGTTAATATAGTTTAGTAGTTCTTTATAAGTTTCAGTTATGGGGGATTCCCCCCCCATTCCATCCCCATTTCTCCCCCCCATTCATTACTGGGGCATGCTGTGATCCCCGGGCTTTGACTTGCCAGATTTGCACACAGCGCATGCCAAAAGGTGACCCCCACATCTCCTGCTTACGGTACCTGGGTGAGGATCACCAGAAAGACCGCTGCAAGATCTGTCGGGAATTCCGAACGAGAACCATTAAGGAGAGGGAGCAGCATCTCAAAATTCTTCTTATGGAGGCACCTCTCTGACCTCAGTCGGACCCAGGCGCCGGGGATCCTTCTCCCAGCATGTCGTCTTCAGTGCGAAGTGGTATGGAGCCATCTTTGAAGGATCCTGCGCTGAAGAAAGATGCTGGCAGGAAAGCTCGGCACCAGCATGGAGCCTCTTGGGGACATTCCAGCCTTCAGCACCAGTCCCAATCACCGGCGCAGAAGAAAAAGAGGTCAGAGAGAGGCCGATCTCCCTCCGCAAGACCCAGGGAACAGCTACAAGTGGCACCTCAGTCGGGCGACAGCTCGGACACTCAGGGTGGGGCCACATTGACTCCTGCCCAAGCAAGGCAGTCAAGTCCGGGCCTGTCTCGCTCACCCCACTCATCAGAGTGTCTACCACTCCCATCCACTCTAGAGGCTTTCGAGGTGGCGCAGGACCTATCGAGGCTCATGGCGCCATTCTCGCTGCCTAGACAGGAGAGCGTCCCAGTACCACAGGTTCCATCCCAGCACCCCATGCAGTCAAAGGGAAAGCCAGCAATGATGGCATGCCGATCCCCATCACGTCGGCACCCTTCTACTCCAGCACCACCATCCAGGGAGCGCAGTCAGTGCCCTGCTTCTCAACCTTCTATCTCGAGAGGAGCAGCGCCACCCTGGTTCTCCGAGTCAGAGTTGGACTCATACCACTCTGACTATAGCAGGAGCAGAAGATCTTCCTCGCAGCACCATAGGTGGTCCTGCCCAAAGCAGTGGGCCCCTCAATGGCAAAATCCACCGCAGTGGCCCTTTTGGACTCCGTGGGCTTTCCATCAAGACCAGGGTTGGAGCCAGGAATCCCACTCAGGTGCAGCATGTTTGTTCCGCCACGATTGGCACCGGAGCCAGTGCTTGGTCATTAACACTGGCACCTGCGGTGCCATTTTTGGCACCGACTGCAGCACCGACATTGATCAGTTCAGCACTGGAGGCATCAGTGGCCCCAATTGTGGCCAAGGCACATGACGCACCCTCGGCACTGACAACGGCAATGGCTCCGACACCAACACTGTCATCAGCAACAGCGCCTATGGGAACTCCAGTGCACATGATGCACCAGGCACCAGCACAAGCGTGGGGCACGATGTCATCACCAACACCCACGCCTTTCACAGCACCAGGACCAGGCCAACCTAAGGCAGTTCCCACGGGGACGGTAGGGAGCAACCACCTCCCCTGGTGGTCTCCTCCTCCTCCTCCTCACCAGATGAGGCCCTAGCGGGCACTTCAGTAGCCCCAGCTCTGGAAGACTCCAGGGTGTTGGAGCAGCTGCTATGCCGGGTCACCCAGGGTCTGGGCATTAAGGCAGAGGAAGTTGTGGATGATGCGGACCCTGTGGTGGACATCCTGCCTCCCTTCAGTCCTGCCCGTATCACCTTACCGCGGATAAAGATAATCACAGACATGACCAACACCCTTTGGCAAACCCCGGCCTCGCTTCCACCTTCTGCCAAGTGCAATGAGCGCCAGTACTTTGTGCCCTCCAAGGGCTATGAACACCTCTATTCCCACCCTCAACCTGATTCCCTGGTGGTGGACACTGCTAACCAGTGGGAGAGGCAAGGATTTCAAGGCCCTTCACCCAAGAATAGGGACACCAAAAAACTAGAACTTTTTGGGCGAAAGGTCTACTCCACAGGGGGGACTGTAACCAGCAGGCCATCGTCAGCAGGTACTCCTACAATACCTGCTCGGTGATAGCTACATTTACGGAGTTGCTCCTCTCAGACTTCCATGCCGAATTTTTGGCTTTGGTTGAGGAAGGGAGACTGATCTCCAGAGCATCCCTTCAGGCGGCCCGTGATGGGGCAGATGCAGCAACCAGAGTTATGGCTACTGGAGTGGCCATGAGAAGGGGCTCATGGATCCAGGTTTCTGGCCTCCCCTATGAGGTACAGCAAACCATCCAAGACCTGCCCTTTGAGGGTGAGACTCTCTTCTCAGAGAAAATGGACAAAAGGCTATGTGACGTTCCCCTCTGGTGTTGTCTGGACCAGTGATCTGCTAGGCCACTCCAATCCTTGTCTCTGGGAGCCAGCCTTACCCTGCTCTGCTGTGAGAACCCCCACTCCTGGGGTGTTCACACACAGCCTCTGGCATGTAAGCTGCTCCTTGGATTGTGCAACCGAATGACACTAGCCAATATCTCCGGTCCCAGAAACAACCCTAAGAACCTCCATCTTGCATTGTCCAATTATGCCCACTGGATGCTGCCAGCTTATATAAGTTTGTCAATTTAACAAAGAAATTGATATGTACCAGGCTTGTTCTCCCAAGGGGAGTCTCTGACACACTGCAAACCAAACGCACTGCTTCAGGTGGAATAAACAGATTTATTAACTATAAAGGTAGATTTAAGTGATTATAAGTCAAAGCATAACAAGTCAGATTTGGTCAAATGAAATAAAAGCAAAACGCATTCTAAGCTGATATTAACACTTTCAGTGTCCTTACAAACTTAGATGCTTTTCACCACAGGCTGGCTCTTCAGCCAGGCTCTCTCCTTTGATCAGTGGTTCAGTCACTTGGTGGTGGCGTCTGTAGATGTAGGTGGAAGAGAGAGAGCAAGGCAAAATGTCTCTCCCTTTTGTCCTGTCCTTTCTCTCCTCTTGGCTTTGCCACCTCCCCTCCTCCCCTTCAGAGTCAGGTGAGCATTACCTCATTGCAGTCCCAAACTGCCCAAAGGAAGGGGGTGACTCCCTCAAGGGGCTAACAGGTTTTGTTGCTGCCTAAGACAGTGTCCATTGTTCCTGTGAGGCTGGGCAGGGTTTGTCCCATCCATGCCCTGATGAGGTGTGAACTGCCTCTGTTCTTGGAGAGTTTTTGCATGGGCTTGCTTTAAGCCATGAGGATACATTTTCAGCCTCATAACTATATACATGAAATTATAACCTATAACCTTACTATAACATTACCATAACAATTACTATAACATCACTATAACAACCATGCTCAGTGCATTATGAGCCTTCCGAAGACACCCAACATGACAATCTTTGCATTGGATACCACACAATCATTTTATAAGGATGAACATGAGGGTGCAGGGTGTTCCCTCGAGGTACAGAGCATCACAGGCTAAACACCCTTCAAGATTCCAGAGCCACCCTCAGGTCTCTGGGCCTCTATACTCCTTCAACTCTATACTTCCATCCACAGCCCCAGCAATGATTTGGTCAGCAGAACCACAAAGACGGGTCCAGAAGGAGGAATTGGAATGGCAGGAGAAGGCCTCACCAACCCTCTGGCCAGGGCTTGGGACAACCCAAGCCATCTTCAGGAGCCAAGCCAGCCTTTTGAAGGCATGGTCGAGGACTGTGTACCACATCTGACAATGGATCCACCCTGCCTTACCTTCTCGTCCCGACTATCCCCTTTCTACTGTGCATGGTTCTGTATCACCTCGGACCACTGGGTGCTTCGCACGGTAGAGAAGAGATACTCCATCTAATTCTTTGCTCTTCCACCCCCCTTCCCTATCCCTTTTCAGGGACCCTTCTCATGAGCAGCTCTTTATCCAGGAGGTGCAGTCACTCCTTTAGGGGAAGTGGAGGAGTTTCCTCAGGAGAACAGGGGCCAGGGCTTTTATTCCCGGTATTTCCTAATACCAAAAGCCAAAGGTGGCCTCAGGCCCAACCTCGACCTGCGAGAACTCAACAAGTTTGTGAAGAAACTCAAGTTCCATATGGTTTCTCTGGCTTCCATCATTCCCTCATTGGTGAACAATACCCACTACCTGTTTACAGTCCTCCCATTCGGCCTGTGTTTCCACCATGCATGGCAGTCATCACTGCATTTCTGTGCAGGCACTGGGTCCAGGTGTTTCCTTACCTCGACGACTAGCTGATCAAGGGCCACTCCAAGACCCAGGTGGAAGCTCAGGTCAGATTCATCAGAGCCACCTTTGACAACCTGGATCTCCTTCTAAACAAAGTGAAATTGACTCTGTCCCTCATCCAGAGGATAGAATTTATAGAAGCAATATTGGACTCAACCCAGGCCAAGGCATAACTGCTGCAAGTGAGGTTTCAGGCGCTGACCGATATCATTCAAGGCCTCAGACAGTTTCCCACAACCGCAGCAAGAAACTGCCTGAAGCTTGGACACATGGCTGCCTGTACCTACATAGTGCAGCATGCCAGACTTAGGCTTTGACCTCTTCAGTCATGGCTTGCGTCAGTGTACCGCTTGGACAGGATAGTGACTCTGCTTTACCTGGTCCTCGACTCCCTCCTGTGGTGGCTCAACACTCAGGGGAGATATGTTAAAGGGATCCCCTTCGCCAGTCCGCAGCCGTCTGTCGCTAGCGATGGATGCATCGGACTTGGCCTGGGGAGCACATCTAGGAGACCACAGGACTCAAAGTCTCTGGTCTCAGGCGGATCTGACTCTCCACATCAACGTCTGAGAGCTGAGAGTGGTGCGCCTGGTGTCTCAGACCTTCTGGGCATACACATTGTCCTGTTAAGTATCGGTCATGACGGACAACACCACGGCAATGTTCTATATCAACACACGGGGGCACACGCTCCTCTCCCCTGTGCCAGGAAGCCCTCATGCTGTAGGACTTCTGTGTAGAACATTCAATACACCTGTAAGCCTCATACCTCCCCGGGGTACAGAACGAGCTGGCGGACCACCTCAGCAGGTTGTTCCAGAGGCAGGGCTTTCCCCAGATAGACCTGTTCACCATCTGACACAACAGGAAGTGCCAGCAGTTCTGCTCCTTCCAAAATCACTGACAGGGCTCCCGTGCCAGACAGAAGCGGCACTTTGAAGGGGAAAGCGCCGCTTCTCTCCAGCTGCTGCCTGCGCAGCTGCCCCTGCTCCTCCTGAGTCCTCCGGCCTGTGCTTGCAGGGCCGCATTCCGAAAGGGGCTTTAAAGCTGCAGGCCAGGGCCCTGGGGCCCCCTTAGCCCAGGGCCCTGTAGCCCCTAAAGCCCCTGCGTTCTGAGTGGCCCTGCCTGCTGGGGGGGGGAGGGGGCCAGCTCCCAGAATCGCAGCTATGGGGGTGGTGCCATGCTGCGCAGAGTCACCTGCACACCCTCTGCACCAAACAGGAGCTGCCCCAGGTAAGTGCTCTGCACCGCCTGCCTGCCCCAGCCCTGACCCTCCTCCCGCACCCCCACCCTGAGCGCCCTCCCGCACCCTAACTCCCTCCCAGACCCCACACCCCACCCTGAGTGCCCTCCTGCACACACCCCCTGAGCGCCCTCCCACACCCTAACTCCCTCCCAGACCCTGCACCCCCAGCCCTGAGCCCTAGGGGTAAGCCAGGGGCACCTCCCCACCACAGTACAGTACTGTACAGTATATAATGACTTTTGTCTGCCCCCCAAAAAAGTTCCTTGGAACCTAACTCCCCCATTTACATTAAATCTTATGGGAAAATTGGATTCGTTTACCATCATTTCGCTTAAAGTTGCATTTTTCAGGAACATAACTACAACGTTAAGTGAGGAGTTACTGTACTTCTATTGGTGCCAAAATAGGAATATGTGTGCCATCTATCGCCCCTCCACAGTTAGGGAACTCCATTTCTGCAAAGCCATCCACTATTTCACGCACATTTCCCAGTCACAGTCCATCGTAGCAGGATGTGATTTATTGCCCTGCACACTTGCATTAATGCAGCTCCAATGGTTGACTTACCCACTCCAAATTGATTCGTGATGGATCATAGCAGGCTGGAGCCACCAACTTCCACACAGCGATTGCCACACGGTTCTCTACCAAGAGGGGAGCTCTCATTCTGGTGTCCTTGAGCTGCAGGTCTGGGGCAAGCGCTGCATACAGTTCCAGGAAGGTGGCTTTCTTCATCTGAAAGTTCTGTAGCCACTGCACTTTATCCCACACCTGCATGACGATACAATCCCACCATTCAGTGCTTGTTTCCCAAGCCCACAGCCCACAGCTGCTCTGTGAATGCCAAAAGCAATCTAAAGTTGCTCCTATCCATGTCACTCAGAATGCCGGTGCCTGTGAGTCTTCTTCAGTTAGGAACTTGATGAATAACTGCACTGCCATCTGTGATGTCTTCGTTAACAGAGCATAGGAGAGCAGTGTGGGATCCATCCCTTCTCACAAAGATGCCAGGGTGCACAGCAGAGAATGGCTGTTGCAAAAATGCCACAAAAGAAAGTTGGAAGCCCCATGGAGTGCTGGGACACAAAGCAATGCATCCCGGGACATTTAGCCACGTCCCAAGATGTGCCGCGACCCACTCCACCTTCCCACAACACCTAGCAACAGAAGGTGTCGAGCTGGACAGTGGGATAGGTACCCACAGTGCAATGCTCACACTGTCGATGATGGTGCCCCCATCTGTCCCATGATCTGCCGACAGAGTGAACAAGTATGAACATGAAATTCTGATTTTGATTATGTTGCCTTTTGGGTATTGACATCACTTTTTTTGACAAAAATTGGTAGTGTAAATATGGCCTTATTTTTGTCAGTAGATAGTATGGTGACTACACACAGGAAACAGGTCTGTTTGGTCAAAAGATGTCACTTTTACATATGTATGCAGTGGTGGTGTAGCCATGTTGGTCCCAGGGTATTAGAGAGACAAGGTGGGTGAGGTAAAGTCTTTTATTGAACCAACTTCTGTTTGTGATGTTCTCACCAACAAAAGTTGGTCCAATAAAAGATATTACCTCACCCAGCTTGTCTCTCTGCTGTCAGTTAGAAGAGCCAAAACAATCCAAAGTGCATTGAGCACGTAAAAGGTACTGGCCTATTTGACCTCTGTGGAGGCTGAGGGGTTCCACCATAGAAACACCAATGGCCAGCCCCCCTTTTGTGGGGGGGGGGGATGGGGAGCACAAAGGAACTGAGGTTTATGAAAACCTGGAGACTAATCCTAAGGGCAGGGATAGGGGGTGGAGATTAACAAAATGGCACCAGTGTGGGACACTGAGCAGAGAATCCCAAATGACACCCACTTCTCCAAGAAGGGACCCATGGAGTCAGTGAAGATGATGTGTCTGTCTGACAGCCCCAGAGACCAAAGTCTTCTGTTTAGCCCCAGAAAAGGTAAAGCAAAGGCAACAGCAATGTAAATTACACATGCCCATTCTGCTGATTTGCCTCTTCCCTGCCCTAAAGGTATCATCAGTAATGCTAGGCAGGGAATTCAGTCTCCCTAGCCCAAGCAGAGAGGCCATCTTTGATGGTTGGCTTTATATGATCATCTGTCCTGAAGGGACAGTCTTTCTTTTAAATATGTTTTTTGTAAAATAAGTTTTGTGCTGGATGCCAGCCTGGGAAGATGAAATCCTTGCTTTATCCGCTGAGCAGGTAAAGCAGTAGTAGCAGCAAAGCAGCCTGCCCTCCACTCCTACCCAGTGCTGCAGCCCTACTCTTGAAGAGATTATCACAATGGTGGGAGGGGAGTGCGTGGGGGGATATTTGTCTTTAGTGAATTATGTAAAGTTAGCTCCTGTTGTCAATCCACTTCCTAGTGTACAGGTGTCTGCATCTCCCTCCCAGAAACAAACCAACCACCCAAAACCAACAACAAAGCCCACAGTTGGTACAGTCTAGCCCTAGCCCTCTTGCTGGCATTCTCAGCAGAGAGGCCTGAGGATTGAATGAGTCATGGAGGCGCTTAGCCTAAAAGTGGTATCTCAAGGCCAGACTTGAACCCCATTGATCTGTGTGCTTGTTGTACCAATTCTGTGGGGCTAAGTAAAGAATTCTCTTTTTAAGAGCTGTTGCTCTGGAACCTACATCAGCATAAATTCCATTCAGCTTTTTTTGTTTGTTTTATTCAATAAAGTGATGGAACATGTAGGTTTCTTAACGTTTATCTTTGTAGAGTATCAGTATTCTCCCCGACACTCTAAAACACCTAATAAACAATGAGTTGAAATAACTACAAATGTAAAGCAGCCAGAATAATTTCTGACTGAAATAGGTGGACCACAAACAGACTGTCAAGCTGCATCCAGTCGCCATAGCGACAAGACTTCCAAAATGATGCAACGAAGGCACAGCATCAAAGAGCATTGCTGGAGTCCCTGACAAAATGAGAGGCGCAGCCAGACCAAAAGAAGGGTTGAGATTATCTTCCCGAGGGAATAATCCTGCACTGAGTGACTTTACAATTTGCAGAAGGTAGGAGATTAGACAATGAGATGCCACATTGTTGGTCCCACTGCCTAAGAGAGTAAATGGGCAGGTCAAAGAGTTGTGGGTTTGTCTGGGGCATCCAGAAACATGGGACCCAAAGCAGTCAAATTTGTTGGCTGTGTTCAAGGCAGACCCTGGAGAGAGGGAATGACCTACATGCTGTCATAGGTCTTTTCCAGCTCTAATTTCTATTTGTGAGCAAGACCAGGAGAAGTTTAAAAAACATTATGAAGCCAGCAAAAACAAACGCAACCCAACACAGGACTAGAGAATCTTTCCCATCATTAAGCTGTGAGAAAGATCAGCTAAACATAATGGCTACTATCTGTCATGTGGGGCTTCCTCTCCATTCCTCTTTTCGGGGGGAAACTGCATAGGGAGGTTTCTTTTTGAATGTGAGTGGAAACACCATGTGCTGTAATCTGAGAAGGCGAGGTTGCAATAGCATGCTTTGCACTGGACTAGAAAGGGGTGAGGTTTGTGGTAGTTCTTGCAGGAGTAAGTTTTATTGTCTTGGGCCAGTGCCCAAGAAAGCTCTGTCTCCTGCACACACAAGCAGCTCTCTTGCAGTAGACTATTCCACTGTGCCAGAGCTGTCCAGAGCAGCTGAAACCCCAAAGGGTGAGGTTGTCTCTCCTACATCCTGGACCCAGACTGTTTCACATTAAGTACCAAGACCTGAGACTTGATAGAGTATTGAATGGGATTTAGTGGCATGAGTAGGATACCAGGTGATGGGTTTTCAGTAGCCTGTAGTTCTGATGTGTGCTGCAGCATTCTGTACCAGTTGTAGCTGTCTCAGGACTGATGATTTCAAACCCAGGTCAATTACATCACTATAACTCAACCAGGAGGTAAACAAAGGCATATATTACTGAGGCCAGAGCATCATCAAAGCTGTGATGCGGTTCTCCTAGACTCACCGAGATGATTGATCATGTTTCTCATGGATGTTGCTGTTTGCTAACTCAGTGAAGCATGTAGAAGATCACATGAACTATAGCTGGCTTGACAATTTTGTGGGAAAGCATCCTTGGCTGGAGAAGACCACACTGTGGGCCTGATCCAAAGCCCAGGAAAGTCAATGGCAGGGTTTCCATTGACTTCACTGCACCTTGGCTCAGGCTTAGTGGGAGCAAGCTCTTTTAAACAATTTCCTCTGCCTACAGCTACAACTGCTGCCTTGCTCTAGGCTTTAACGTCCACGACCTCTTCCAAAGCTAGACACAAAAGGTATGTCTACACTGGAGGTGTAATTTCCAGCTTGGATAGACACACTTGCTCTAGCCCTGATGGAGTGAGCATGCTAAAAATAGCAGTGCAGCTGCCTGGGTGGCAGGACAGTCTAGCTGCCCGCACACACCCTTTCTGAGATCCTTGCGCCACACTCAGGGTGGCTAGCTCAGCCTGCCTCCCATGCGGCCATGGCTGCACTGCTATTATTAGCTTGCTTGTTCGATCAGCACTAGTGCATGTACACCTACCCTAGCTGGAAATTACACCTCCAGCTCCAAGGTAGATGTAGCCTAGGAGAGCTGAGTGACAGTGCTGCTGTGGTAGGTTGTCAGTGACAGCGATAGTTGCACATCATTGGCACATTGTTGGCATCTGTCATGGAATGTGGGGGGAGACTAGGCCCGGCACAGCTCCTTCCTGCGATTCACCATGACTCTCTGCCAGCGAGTAAAACAGAAGGTTCATTTAGACGACAGGAACACAGTCCAAAACAGGTCTTGCTGGTACAGACAACAGGACTCCCTTTAGTTAGGTCCATCTGGGGCCCCCAGGGAGGCCAAAGCCCTGTTGGGAAGCCCAAGCCCTGTCGGGGCGCCCCTCTCCATTTCCCAGCCAGCTCAAAACTGAAACTCCCTCCAGCCTCTCACTCAGTCTCCCCTCAGCTCCTCCCCCAGCCTTTGTCCCTTTTCTAGTTTCCCGGGCAGAGGTGTTACCTGGCCTCCAACCCCCCAACCTGGGTTCTCAGGTTACATGCTCAGGTATGCTCCCTTCCCCAATGCAGGCAGTCCCAAACTCCCCTGCAACCTTCCCAAGTTAATACTGCCCACTCAGCATTCACATAACACATCAAGAACATTCCCACTTCGTCAGAGCATCTGAGCCCAGTAGGTCTTACTAGTTCTCCCAGTGGTTGTATGTTAATATTGAAAGGACATGGAAGAGAATTGAGTCAGGTGGGACGTCTTGTAGCAGAAGTGCAATTTCCCATAATTAACCTCTGCATGTGGCTCTCCAGGAAGGATTCAAACCATTTTAATGAATTTTCTTGGGTCCCCTACACCCCTTCTCTCAATTAGGATATCAGGAGCAGCATCTCGTGATCGACCATACTGAATGTTGTGGAGAGATCCAGGAGTATATTTTGCCATTATTCTTCAACATAGGATGAACAGACATCTACCTTACAGAATCACAGAAATGTAGGGCTGGAAGGCACCTCAAGGAGCCATCAAGTCCCACCTCCCTGTGCTGCAGCAGGACCAAGTAAACCTAGTCCAGTGGTTTTCAACCAGGGGTGTGTGTACCCCCGGGGAATCGCACAGGTCTTCCACAGGATACATCAACTCATCTAGATATTTTTCTAGTTTTACAACAGGCTACATAAAAAGCACTAGCAAAGTCAGTACAAACTCAAATTTCACACAGACAGTGACTTGTTTATATTGCTCTATATACTATACACTGAAATGTAAGTACAATATTTATAGTCCAGTTGATTTATTTTATAATTATATGGTAAAAATGGGAAAGGGAGCAATTTGTCAGTACTAGTGTGGTTGTGACACTTTTGTATTTTTATGTCTGATTTTGTATGCAAGTTTTTAAGTGAGGTGAAACTTGGGGGTATGCAAGACAAATCAGGCTCCTGAAAGATTGAGAGCCACTGACTTAGACCATCCCTGACGGTGTTTGTCCAACCTGTTCTTAAAAATCTCCAATGATGGGGATTCCAAAACCTCCCTTGGAAGCCTGGTCAAGTGCTTAACCATCCTTATAGTTAGGCCGTGTCTACACTATAAACTTTGGTTGATGCAAGTAATGGCAGCATAAAGGTACTGGAGATAATGTATCACTTGAGTGCATGCATACTTGGCTCCTTGTGCTGGCATTGCATGTACTCACCAGGAGTGCATGTGTCAATACACAGTGCAGTGCACCATGGGTAGGTGTCTCAGTGTGCAACTTGCCATCGTCCTGCACGCTGTGGGCGATGCATGGCTGGGCAGAAACGAGTCCCGCAGGGGAGACTGGGAGCGAGGGGTCACGTTTCCATCATGCAACCTTCCCCAACCCATAATACCACCCTAGCTCATAATTTCTCACCTTTTAAAAAATCCCACGAACCGGGACAGCGCTTACTGCTGGCCGCCATCTCTGACAGGACCTCCTTTAGTTAGCCTCTGGGAGGCGGGAGAAGTGAAGCATCTCACCCCTGCTCCGCCTCCTCCCCGAGCACGCCGTGGCTGCTTCACTTCTCCCACCTCCCAGGCTTGCGGCGCCAATCAGCTTAGGTGCCGCAAGCCTGGGAGGCGGGAGAAGTGAAGCAGCCACGGTGTGCTCGGGGAGGAGGTGGGGCAGGGGTGAGCTGGGGCGGGAAGTTCCCCTGCGTGCCGCCCCCCCCCACTTGCTGCAGGCGGCCCTCCCCGTGCTCCCCTGCCCCAGCTCCCTCCGCCTAAATGCCGGCGGCGACCGGGGTGGCTGAAGATCCGGCCGCCGCGGTCACTGCCAAAGAAAATGGTGCCCCCCAAATCCTAGCACCCTAGGCGACTGCATAGGTCACCTAAATGGTTGCACCGGCCCTGGTAACAAAGGCAGAGAGAGCTCAGCAGCTACTGGTGTCCTGAAGCTGCCTGGGCCTGTATGCTGCTAGCTTGTTTACTGCAGTGGTGCCCAGCTGAAGCCATCGTGCAGTGGCATGGGAAAATGTTCTACTGTGGAGGAAGAAATTAGGCTGCCATCCCTAGAAACATTCAGGGGAGGATTGCAAAGTAGCTCCGTTCATTGAGATCTCTCATGAGGATTCAAGGAACAGCCCTGTGTACATAAGCAAATCCTCTAGATGCTTCCCTCCCACCTAACTTTACAGGGAAATGAAAAGCAAATAATAACTCTACTTCTGTTTGTAGTACCACTACCTCTTCTAGTATGAGTAAATTACTGAAAAGTCAATAGCTATCCTGATACTTTGAGGTCGGGTATCATCAGTACATTTAACTATTTTAATGGGAAATGCATTCACAAGCTTATCCAAGGTTCCTTCCCCTACATCAGGCTTGCCCATGCTCAATTGCCAGGACTGTGGTGAAGTCTCTGCCATGGAACTGCCTTGCGGCACAGCTGGACCCCACAGTTGCATGTTTCCCATCCTCCTCCTCCTCCTCACTGGTTACTCCAGGGACCTGTGACTTGTGCTCCTTGGAGGTACCCATAGTGGTGTGTGGGGTGGGTGTGAGGTCTCCACCAGTGTGCCATGCTGCTCGTTGTAAAAGTGGCAGGTCTGCAGATCAGCACTAGATTGACTCTTGGCCTCCCTGGTCGCCTGGTATGCCTGTTGCAGTTTCTTGGCTTTCATGTGGCACTGCTGCTGGTCCCTGGCATAAGAACATAGGTCCGTCTTTGGCCAACCTTTGGCTCCAGAGCCACATGCAGCTCTTCAGAAGTTAATATGCGGCTCCTTGTATAGGCACCGACTCCGGGGCTGGAGCTACAGGTGCCAACTTTCCAATGTGCTGGGGGGTGCTCACTGCTCAACCCCTGGCTCTGCCACAGGCCCTACCCCACTCCACCCTTCCTGTTTCCCAAGCCTGTAGTGCCTCTCCTCCCTCCTCTGAGCCTCCTGCACACCATGAAACAGCTGACTGGGACGTGGGGCGGGGGTGCTGATCAGCCGGTGGGTGGGAGGCACTGAGAGCGGGTGGAGGAGTTGATGGGGGGCTGCTGACGTATTACTGTGGCTTTGGCAATGTACATTGGTAAATTCTGGCTCCTTCTCAGGCTCAGGTTAGCCACCCCTGGACTAGCCAGTGCCAGGTGCCCCAGAGGAATGAACAGAACAGGTAATCATCAAGTGATCCATCCCCTGTCGCGCATTCCCAGCTTCTGGCAAACAGAGGCTAGGGATATCATCCCTGCCCATCCTGGCTAATAGCCACTGATGGACCTATCCTCCGTGATTGTATCTAGTTCTTTTTTGAACCCTGTTATAGTCTTGGCCTTCACAACATCCTCTGGCAAGGAGTTCCACAGGTTGACTGTGCGTTGTGTGAAAAATACTTGCTTTTGTTTATTTTAAACCTGCTGCCTATTAATTTCATTTGGTGGCCCCTAGTTCTTGTGTTAAGAGAAGGAGTAAATAACACTTCCTTATTTACTTTTTCTACACCAGTCATGATTTTATAGACCTCTATCATATCATATCATTAGTCATCTCTTTTCCAAGCTGAAAAGTTCCAGTCTTATTAATCTTTCCCCATATGGCAGTCGTTCATACCCTTAATCATTTTTGTTGCCCTTTTCTGAACCTTTTCCAATTCCAATATATCTTTTTTAAGATGGGGCTACCACATCTGCACACAGTATTCAAGATGTGGGTGTTCCATGGATTTATATAGAGATGTAGTGGGGCGAGCACCCGCTCCGGCCCTGGAGGGGTTGGAAAAGCCCTACAAAGGGCTGGGGCTGGGCAAGGTAAAACCCTGGCTGATTGGGGGAAGTGGCTGCAGCTGGGGCCACGCCCCAAACTAAGTAACTGGGTCTTATAAGGAGGCCAGGGAAGCCAGAAGCAGGAGTCTCTCTCTTTGATGGGAGAGGGAGACAGGTGTGGCTGCTGGAGAACTCACCGCAGGGACCTAGAGTGAGGCAGGGCTGGGGAAAGGCCTTAGGAGCTGAGAAGCCCTAGGCCAGCAACTCCCCAGGCTGCAGGGCTTAGTTCTAGGCCCACCTAGGCATTGGGCTTGCAGAGGGGCAGCCGGAGGGTGGGTAAAGGCAGCCAGTCCAAACCCTTGTTGCCTGTGATGATTGGCTGATAGACTGCAGTCCACTCCAGGGTGCGGGGGCTAAACAGAGACTGGCAGTAGCCATGACTGAGGCGATGTGGGGGTTCCCCTGGGGTGGGGAAACCCAGTAAGACTGTGGGGTATTGCAGGAGGCAGAACCCTGGGATAAGGGTACCGGGGTCCTGGGAGGGACACAGAGGCCACCGGCATGCAGATCACCGGCCTGCAGAGGGCACTCCTGGGTCAAAGAGCTAATTCCTGAGGACGACCAGCAGGAGGTGCCGCTGGGTGAGTCCGTGCCGTGCTACAGGAGGAAATATGATATTTTCTGTCTTATCTATCCCTTTCTTAAGGATTCCAAACATTTTGTTTGCTTTTTTTGACTGCCACTGCACATTGAGTGGATGTTTTCAGAAAACTATCCACAATGACTCCAAAATCTCCTTTTTGAGTGGTAACAGCTAATTTAGACCCCATCATTTTATATGTATAGTTGGGATTATGTTTTCCAATTTGCATTACTTTGCATTTATCAACATTGAATTTCATCTGCTATTTTATTGCCCAGTCACCCAGTTCTGAGAGATCCTTTTGTAGCTCTTTGCAGTCGTCCTGGGACTTAACTATCTTGAGTAGTTTTGTATCATTTGCAAATTTTGCTACCTCACTGTTTACCCCTTTTTCCAGATCATTTATGAATATGTTGAATAGGACTGGTCCCAGTACAGACCCCTGGGGGACACCACTATTTACCCTCTCTCCATTCTGAAAACTGCCCATTTATTCCTACCCTTTGTTTCCTATCTTTTAACCAGTTACCAATCCACGAGAGGACCTTCCCTCTTATCCTATGACTGCTTACTTTGCATAAGAGTCTTTGGTGAGGGACCTTATCAAAGGCTTTCTGAAAATCTAAATACACTGTATCCGCTGGATCCCCCCTTGTCCACATGCTTGTTGACCCCCTTGGAGAATTCAAGTAGATTGGTGAGGCATGATTTCCCTTTACAAAAACATGCTGACTGTTCCCAACAAATTCTGTTCATCTATGTGTCTGACAATTCTGTTCTTTACTATAGTTTCAGCCAGTTTGGCAGGACTGAAGTCAGGCTTACTAGCCTGTAATTGCTGGGATCACCTCTGGAGCCCTTTTAAAAATTGGCATCACATTAGCTATCCTCCAGTCATTTGGTACAGAAGCTGATTTAAATGATAGGTTACAGACTACAGTTAGTAGTCCTGCAATTTCACATTTCAGTCCTCCAGAACTCTTGGGTGAATACAATCTGGCCCTTGTGACTTATTACTGTTTAATGTATCAATTTGTTCCAATTCCTCCTCTAATGACACCTCAATCTGGGACAGTTCCTCAGATTTGTCACCTAAAAGAATGGCTCAGGTTTGGGACTCTCCTCACATCCTCAACCGTGAAGTCTGATGCAAAGAATTCATCTAGCTTCTCCGCAATGGCCTTATCATCCTTGAATGCTCCTCTATCATCTTGATCGTCCAGTGGCCCCACTGGTTGTTTAGCAGGCTTCCTGCTTCTGATGTACTTAAAAAATTTGCTATTACCTTTTGAGTCTTTGGCTAGCTGTTCTTCAAACTCTTTTTTGGCCTTTCTCATTATATTTTTACACTTCATTTGCCACAGTTTAAGCTCCTTTCTATTTTCCTCATTAGGATTTAACTTCCACTTTTTAAAGGAGGCCTTCTTGCCTCTCACTGGTTCTTTTATTTTGTTTAGCCATGGTGGCTCTTTTGGTTCTTTTACTATGTTTTTTTAATTTGGGGTATACATTTAAGTTGAGCCACTAGTACAGTGTCTTTAAAAAGTTTCCATACAGCTTGCAGGGATTTTACTTTTGGCGCTGTACCTTTTAATTTCTGTTTAGCTAACTTCCTCATTTTTGTGTTGTTCCCTTTCTGAAATTAAATGCTACAGTATTGGGCTGCTGTGATGTTTTTCCCGCCACAGGATTGTTAAATTTAATTATATTATGGTCACTATTACCAAACAGTCCAGCTATATTCACCTTTTGGACCAGATCCTGTGCTCCATTTAGGTCTAAATCAAGAATTGCCTCTCCTTTGTGGGTTCAAGGACTAGCTGCTCCAAGAAGCAGTCATTTAAGGTGTCAAGAAACTTTATCTCTGCATCCCTTCCTGAGATGATATGTACCCAGTCACTATGGGAATAGTTGAAATCCCCATTATTATTATTGATTTTTTATTTTAATAGCCTCTTTAATCTCCTGAGCATTTCATAGTCACTATCACCATCCTGGTCAGGTGGTCTGTAATATATCCCTGCTGCTATATTCTTATTATTGAAGCATGGAATTACTATCCATAGAGATTCTATGGTACAGTTTGGTTCATTTAAGATTTTTACTTCATTTGATTCTACATGTTTGTAGCAGGGTGGACCCCTGCTCCTGCCCTGAAGGGTTAAAAACAGCCCTGGGAGGGGGGCTGTAGCTGGAGAAAACAGCTTTTGGGCTGGGCTGATTGGGGGAAGTAGCTACAGCTGGGGCCACGCCCCAAACAGCCTCAGCTGGCCCTATAAAGGCAGAGAAGCCAGGAGCCCAGACAGTCTCCCTCTCCCTGTAGAGGGAGAAGGGCCTGGATGTAGGGAGCTAGAGATAGGGTACCTGAGTGGAGCAGGGCTGGGGAAAGGCAGAGTTGCTGGGGAGCTCTGGGCTGGAAAGCCCCAGGCTGCGGCCTAGCAGAAGGTCAAGGGATACTGGGAGTTGCAGGGGGCAGCCCAGGGGTAGGCCAAGGCAGCAGGTCCAAACCCTCCTTGCCAGTGATGAGTAGGCTGATACTGCAGTCTGTCCCAGGGTGTGGGGCTAGACTATGACTGGCAGTAGCCATACACTGAGGTGAGGTGGGGGTAGTGGGTGGGGGTTCCCTGGGGAAGGGGAGACCCTGAGAGAAAGGGGTTACTACCAAGGGGGGTAGCACCCCAGATAAAGGGGCACTGGGTCCTGGGAGGGACATGGGGGCCCAGAGGATAGCCGGATCACTGGCTTGCAGAGGGCGCTCTGGAGCTGGAATGAGCTAATTCCCAGAACAGACCAGCAGGAGGCGCCGCCGCAGGGGTGAGTCTGCATGTCTACAATGTTCTTTCACATATAGTGCCACTCCTGCACCAGCACGACCTGTTCTGTCCTTCCAATATGTTTTGTGCCCTGGTATTACTGTGTCCCATTGATTATCCTCATTCCACCAAGTTTCTATGATGCCTGTTGTATCAATATCTTCATTTAATACAAGGCACTCTAGTTTGTCCACCTTATGTAGACTTCTAACACTGATATATAAGCACTTTAAAAACTTGTCTCTTTTTAGCTGTCTGCCATTACATGATGTAATTGAATGGGACTTTTTTTCTTTTGACTGTTTCTCATCAGATCCTACCTGTATTTTATCATCTTCCATCCTCTCCTCCTTATTGGACATGGGGAATCTCCATTTATAGATCCTCCCCAAAGGGATATCTAAACCATGTGCTCATCCGCACCTGTTGGCTTTCCCCCAGCTCTTATTTTAAAAACTGCTCTATGACCTTTTTAATTTTAAGTGCCAGCAATCTGGTTCCTTTTGGTTTAGGTAAAGCCCATCCTTCCTGTATAGGTTCCCCTTTCCCAAAAGTTTCCCCAGTTCCTAATAAATCTACCCCCCCTCCTCCCTACACCATCATCTCATCCACACATTGAGACCCAGAAGTTCTGCCTGTCTAACTGGTCCTGCATGTGGAACTGGAAGTATTTCAAAGAATGGTACCATGGAGGTCCTGGACTTCAATCTCTTACCTAGCAACCTAAATTTGGCCTCTAGGACCTCTCTCCTATCCTTCCCTATGTCATTGGTACCTACATGTACAACGAGCACCAGCTCCTCCCCAGCCCTACACATAAGCTTATCTAGATGTCTCAAGAGAGCCACGACCTGCGCATCAGGCAGGCAAGTCACCATGCAGTTCTGCCAGTCATCACATACCCAATTATCTATATCATATCCCTTTGCCTGCATCCCTTGTGCAATCTGCTCATAGATGTCAATGTTTCAATGACTGCTTCACAGCTGTGCTGGCAGAGCTTCTTCTCCCCACAGGGCCAGGAGTTCCACTATCTCCTGTCTACTCCAGGCAGGAGCACAGCTGGAGTGTGTATCTGGTGTGATTGTTAGGGCAGTTGCACACAAGGGAAAGCTTGCCACCAAAGTGGTCAGTATTGGGTAGTTTGGGACAGCTGCTGGAGGACTGTGAGTGTTGACATAGGTCACACAGTGTCTACACTTGTGCTGCATGAACCTCAGAATATTCACCATGTCTCAACACCATTTGGGGAGGTAGTTTTACTGTATCACTCTAATGGGGCACTTACAGAGGAGGGAGAAAAATTTAAGATTAGACACATACAGCTAGTTTGACAGGAGATAGCTTACATCAACCAAACTTTATAGTGTAGAGCAGGCCTTAAAGTTTTTTGTAATATTTAATCTAAGGCCTGGTCTACACTAGTCTGTTATTTTGGAAAAAAATGATTCTGTCCACATGACCAAACCGGCTTTTTTTATTTAAAGGGCTCTTTAAATCGATTTCTGTACTCCACCTTGGCAAGTGGAGTAGCACTTAAATTGAGATCACAATCCCGGGTTAAAGGTAGTGTGGATGCAATTCAACGTTTATTGGCCTCTGGGAGCTATCCCAGAATGCTCCCTTGTGACCGCTCTGGATGACACTCTCAACTCCGATGCACTAGCCAGGTGGGCAGGAAAAGCCCTGGGAACTTTTGAATTTCATTTCCTGTTTGGTTACCAGCAGCACAGGTGACCATGCAGAGTCCACCATCACAAGAGATCATGCAGTCCCGGATTTGCAGACAAGCTCCAACGTGGTCCAAACGGGAGGTACTGGATCTCATCACATGTTGAGGAGACGAGTCTGTTATGGCAGAACTATGTTCCAAAAAAAGGAATGCAAATACGTACGCTAAAGTCTCCAGGGCCATGATGGAAAGAGGTTACCCAGGGACACAGAGCAGTGTCATACAAAAATCAAGGAGCTAAGGCAAGTGTACTGAAAAGCTAGAGGCAAACGGGTGCTCTGGCTCACAGCCCCATATATTCCGCTTACCGTGACCTCCATGCAATTATGGGGGGTGATGCCACCATACCCCACCACTGTCCGTGGACATCTGCAAGGGAGGAGTTGCATGGAGCGAGGAGGAAGAGTCATTGGAGGATGAAGAGGAGGAGGATGACAGTGCACAGGCAGCAAGTGGGGAATCTGTTTCTCCCCACCCCCAGCCAGGAACTAATCTAACGCTGGAGCCAAAAGCCTCCTCTCTCCCAGTGCGGGCTCCTGTACCACGACCCTGGAGAAGGTACTTCTGGTGAGTGAGAGCCTGATCAGAGCCACGTGGTGGGGGTGGGAAACCCAGCCATGCTGGGCTGTTCGATATAGTTTAAAGGGCTCATCCCTGCTCAGAGCCTCATTGGAGCCATTCAGTGGATGGGTGGGGAGGAGGTTGGGTGTTTGAAGTGATCATCCCAGAGAGCCCGCAGGCCCTCCTTTATGGCAAACCCACCAGGCATTGCTTGCTATGGGAAAGGGGTTCCAGCCGTTTGAAAACATTGAAATTAATGTAGAAGCAGCAGAACCCCACGTGCCCCTAGGCTGCCTGCAAGCTGAATTCTGTTGCCCGGCTGTGTGTGATGGCCTACTCATGCCAAAGTGGCCCCTTTGCTCTCTGAAATGTGTATTTTAAAATACTACCCTCCCTTTTTCTCCTGCAGGTGCCCAGAGGCTTGTCCAGATTAGAAAGTGGAAAAAACAGACTCGGGGAAGACATGTTCGCTGAGCTCATACAGTCCTCCCACACTGATAGGGCCCAGCTGAGTGCATGGAGGCAAACAATTGCAGAGTCCCATAAAGCATTACAGGAACATGGAGAGGAGGGAGGCGCAATGAGAGCAGGCAGGACGTTATGGTCAAGCTCATGGGGAGCAACCTGACATGCTCTGCTGTATGGTGGATCTAATGCAGGAAAGGCAGAAAGACCACAGACTGCCGCTGCAGCCCCTGTATAACCGCCCTCCCTCCTCCCCAAGTTCCATAGCCTCCGACGCCCCAGAACACGAGGGGAGGCTACAGGGACCCACCCACAACCCCAGAGGATCGCCCAAGCACCAGAAAGCTGGCATATACAAGCTTTTGGTTTGGTTTCTGGACTTGTCTTTCCCTCCTCCTCCAGCCCCAACCTAACCCCACCGCCTCCCCCAGTCTACTTTTTAATTTCTCTCAATGCATTGTGCCTCAAAGAACAGTTTTAAAACAATTTAGACTTTATTTCCTTTCATGTGTATATGTATCTTCAAGAGAAATAAACAACTGTCACACCATACCGGGCCAGTCACTTAAACCACCTTTCAAAGCTTCTCTGATGTGCAGTGCACCCTGCTGCGCTATTCTAATTGCCCTGTTGTCTGGCTGTGCGAAATTGGCCGCCAGGCGAGTTGCCTCAAGCTCCAAGCGCGCCATACTCTCACAGATATTGTGGAGCACACAACCACCAGCAATTACAGTTGGAATATTGGTTGTGCTGAGATCTAACTGGTCAGTAAACTGCGCCAGCGCACTTTCCAACATCCAAAAGCACAGTCCCCCACCATTCTGCACTTGCTCAGCCTATAGTTGAACTGCTCCTTACTAGTGTCCAGGGTGCCTGTGTATGGCTTCATGAGCCATGGCATTAAGGGTAGGCTGGCTCTTCAAGGATAACTATAGGCATTTCAACACTCTTCCCTCCCTCCCCGCACGGTAATTTTCTGGTCTGGAAGTAAGTCCTTCCTGCAGCTGTTCAAACAGACCAGAGTTCCTGAAGTTGAAAGCGTCGTGCACCTTTCCCAGCCATCCCATGTTGATGTCGGTGAAACATCTCTTGTGATCCATCAGTGCTTGCAGCACCTTAGAAAAGTACCCCTTGCGGTTTATGTACTGGCTGCCACGGTGTGCCAGGGCCAAGATAGGGATATGCGTTCCGTCTATCTCCCTGCGGCAGTTAGGGAACCCCAGCGCATTAAAGCCATCCACAATGATCTGCACATTTCCCAGAGTCACTACCCTTGATAGCAGCTGGTCAATGATTGCGTTGGCTACTTGCAGCACTACAGCCTCTATAGTAGATTTGCCCACTGCAAACTGATTCCTGACTGACCAGTAGCTGCCGGGCGTTGCAAGCTTCCACAGTGCTATGGCCACTCGCTTCTCAATCATAAGGGCTGCTCTCATTTTGGTTTCTTTGTGCTTCAGTTCCATGAAAGTGGCCCTACGCATACAAAAGTTTCACAGCCACTGGGAGTCATCCCAGACCTGCAACACTATCCGATCCCACCACTCTGTGCTTGTTTCCCGGGCCCAGAATTGGCGTTCCATGGAATGAACTAGGCCCAATGCCACCATGATCTCCCAATCGCCACATGCTATGCTTCTAGGAATGTCTGTGTCCATGTCCTCATCAGTATAGTAATCACACTGCCGTTGCTTCCTCACCCTGTTTTGCAGGTACTGCACATAGTGCTGGATAACACACGAGGTATTTACAATGGTCAAAACTGCAGCGGAGATCTGAGCGGGCTCCATGCTTGCCGTGCTATGGCACCTGCATGGATAATCCTGGAAGAAGGGTGTAAAACAAGCTGTTCAGTTCAAGATGGCTGATAAAAGGTGGTAAATGGTTCTTTGTAGCTTTCATGGAGTTGGGAAGCTTGTTAGAGCTGCAAGAGTGGGAGAGCAGAGTTTGTGGTGGAAGCTGTGTGGCTCTGTTCACGATGCCTGAAAAACAGCGGGGAATTGTTGCCTTCTGTAGCTTCCACGGGAGCCCAGGACAGACAACATCGAAAAAGCGGAAGCTGTGTGGCTCTGTTCATGGTAGCCGAAAAAGGCGGGAAATGGTTAGATGAAAGAGTAGATAGAAAGATGAGAGGACATGCGAGGTGGATTCATAGTACTAGGAGACAGGCGGAGTACGTGCTGCACTGTCTGCTGGCAGCATGCATGCTCTACCGTAGCTTTCACGGAGGAGGAGCGAGTGACAGCACACACCCAGAAACACCCGCAGAATGTTTTGCCCCATCATGCCCTGAGAGCTTAACCCACAATTCCAATGGGCGGCAGAGACTGCGGAAATTGTGGGATAGCTACCTGAGTGCACTGCTCCGACATTTGATGCTAGCCTCAGTACTGTGGACGGACTCTGCCGAATTCACATGCTTTAGTGGGGACACACAACACCGAATGTATAAAATCGTCCAAAAACTCAAATAAAATAAGTTCGAATTAATTTCGTACTGTAGACGTCCCCTAAATCTCCCTTGCTGTAGATTAAGCCCCTTCCTTCTTGTTCTACCTTCAGTGGACATTGAGAACAATTGATCAATATCCTTTTTATAATAGTCCTTAACATATTTGAAGACTGGTAGTAGGTCTCTCCTCAGTCTTCTCTCAAGACTGAGTATTTTTTGTTTTTTTTGTTTTTTTTTTAAACCTCTTTCCTCATAGGTCAGATTTTCTAAACCTTTTATCATTTTTGTTGCTCTTCTCTGGACTCTCTCCGATTTGTTCACATCTTTCCTGAAGTGTGGTACCCAGAATTAGACACAGTACTGCAGCTGAGGCCTCATCAGTGCAGAATAGAGTGGGACAGTTAGCTTCAGGGTCTTACATATGATGACACTCTTAATATGCCCCTGAATTACATTTGCCTTTTTTGCAATTGCACCACATGGTTGACTCATAGTTAATTTGTGATCCACTGTACTCTCCCAGGTCCTTTCTTGAGTACTACCATTGCGTCAGTTATTACCCATTTGTATCTGTGCATTTTGATTTTTCCTACCTCAGTGAAGTACTTTGCAGTTATCTTTATATACTTTACCTTATATATTATAAACCTGAGTCTTCCCACCACATACATGTTCCATCCTTTGTAAGCTGAGACAAGCCATTGCAAATATACATAATTCAAAAATTTTAATCTACCTAGTTGAAAATTCTTTCAACTGTGCCAAGCCAGAATTTAACATCCTTAGTAAACAGTATTTAGTTCCTGCACTGTATGCACAGTGCTATGACTAGTCAGGATTTAAGATGTCAGAAGCTATGAAGTGCAGACTTCAAATTGTTAGAAACATCTGCCTCATGCATCATATGGGTAGAATAGTGGGGCAGAGTTGAAGGTGTTTTATGACTTTAACTGTCCATTTCCATACTTTTGGCCTTTTCCCCACCCTTGAAGTTGGTGCTCAGATAGGTATTTTATAAAGGCACGAATCACATAGATTAGATAGAAGTGTAAGCAAATACCTTAATTTTTGCTTGCTTTACTTAACAGTTTTGTTTTAATCTTATAATACTTACAAAGCATTATGTCTCATAGCTTTAAAAAAGCTTGCCATAAGAATTGCTGTGTGACAGGAGTCTGGAGTATGGCTTTGATAATGCCACCATTGGGCTTATGCAGGGTTTAGAATTTTAATCCTCCTCCTCACATAGATACCTCCTACTTTTCTGCTCCCCAGAATCCAAGCAATCTTCCTACTCTACTGCCTGCCAGCATGTTTCACACAGGCTAGATATTCTGCAGCAAAAGCCCACACCTCGCAGCACTTCCCTGTAGCTCCTTTGTTTTCCATTTCTCCCAAATCTTGGCCGACTGGGACACAGAGAGGTTGCTCTGAGTTAGGCTCCAAGGCCTATCAGGAATATGCAGGGATTATAATATATTATAGTGCTGTGGGTGGGTCCTCTTTCAATCCAGCTCTCACTCTACCTTTCTTAGGCTCAGAGCCTACTGAAGGCCTTCCAGTGTCTCTGTCCATCTATTTGCAGCAGCCATGCTGGAAGGACAAAGGTCTAGTGTACTGCGTCAATATTCTCAACTCCTTGTGTGGCCTCTTTGGTGCTTCTCTTCTGCCTATCATCCTTCTCTGCCATCAGTTGCACTACTGGGTAAAAGCTTTGTCACTGCTGATCCCATCTGCTCAGCTTCACTTCTGGAGTGGCTGCCCTTCATTGTTGCCCAGCCTGTGATGATCCAACTATCTCAGCCCCAGTACCCTGGCAGTCTCTTCAGTGCTGTTCCTGTCCATCCACATCCATCTGCCATTCTCCATCCCACTGTAGGGTCCTCTACATTGCTAGGTCTCAGCCAAGAGGGAAAAGTAGGTGAGTTTCTAAATGAGGTTTGAACAAACACTTCTGTAAGTCAGCTGAGACACTAGGCCTACATCCACTGATTGTCTCTATGCATTGTCCTTTGCTGATTTCAGCCAGTCAATGGAAGAGAATTCTGTGGGGGAAAATAAGTGGCAGGCAGCCAGTAGAACTTCTGTCTTTTGTTGCTGGACTGGTGACTTTAAAATAGTATAACATCCAGTTTTCATTCCCTTTCCAAGAGCCTACTTCCTTCCTCTGGGACCCAATGGAGCATTTAGTATTGTCAGAACTCTATTTAATGGATGCAGCCTCTTACAAGGCTACAGGGTGTCTCAGAACTACTTGAAATACAAGGCCTATAGCTGGAACTGGCGGGTGGGTGGGAGGGGAAGAGAGAAGGGACAATTCATGGCTGTTGAAACCCTAGCTAGCAAAGAAAACGGAGTGAGGAGGAGATGAAAGGACAAGGATAAATTAAATGAGGGAGGTGGAACTGATGTGATTAACCCTATTGTTTTAGGCAGAATCTTATGCAAGAATCAATGGGTTTTGTAGATGGGGTTAATCATTGATTTTTATCTGTGTGCAGAAGGTAAGTAGTAGTGAAGGCATCTCCCTCTCATTGTAGGGGCAAAGAGTCTGCGAATGTAATCCCTGTAGAGAAGGAAGAGAGACGGAGGGGGAGGAGAAATCCTTCCTATTGTTAAAAGACCATAGGGTTTCCCAAATCAGCCTGTACCATGTCTGTTATCATACTCCAATAACGGATATTAGCTGCTCCTTCAGAAGAAGGCCAATTGCACCCAAAAACTGCAGTGCATCCATCTACTTCTTTACATGCAGAAAGAATTCTTCCTGATCTTGGGAGGTACTCTACTTATGCCCTGCCTGATAGCAGAACAGTCACCTTACCTTGTTAACATTTTTCATGGAAAATTAAACATATTATTC